>NW_017386104.1:135970-136567 GCF_000237925.1 Schistosoma mansoni | reverse complement strand
CCAATGAATTTCTCAAAATGGAGTATTGGATATGTGCGTCTGCTTTTAACTACGTATTTATTATTCTATTTTTCTTACAGAAAATGGAGCATCTGATATCACTCTGTTGCAAAGTTATGAAAGTACGTAGTTTTTCATTGATCTAGACAGTTTTCGGGAGAAAAGGATCAGCAGCTTGTTTGCAAAATGTTCCATTGTACAGTCCACAAAACTTAACAGGTTAATATACGTCTTTGTATATCCGAAAATATCGCTATGTACATACAGATTCGTTTGACATACATCCAAAAAGTGCACGGAATGTTTGGATGCCTAAATAAGGGTTGATCATTTGTATGATGTCACATAAATATCTTTCAGATGGTTATTAATTAATTTTCAGAACGTGGTGCATATCTCTCTACCTGTACTGTGTCCTCGGCTTGCTAAGTGAACAGGGTCTCCTTATACGTTCATGGATGAAATATATTAGGGAAGCTGTTTCTCGCTAACAGTACGACGAAAATGTGTAAAAAATATAAAATTAGGTGATGACTACCTCATGCACATGGTAATGCATATGAGCCTGAAATTTATGATTTGCACGAAACCGTCATG
>NW_017386104.1:130915-135750 GCF_000237925.1 Schistosoma mansoni | reverse complement strand
CTCAATGAGTGGAAAAATGAGATTTTCTGACGTTTCGTGACTTAGTGTAAACCACTTCTTCAGAGAATAAATAACCAAATTAACATTAATCCAAGTTTAAATAGTACAACGGAACAATCCAAGAATATTAGGTGATCAATCAAAAACAGGTCTGAATAAATCAATGTCAAGTCATTTCATTTCGGTTAAAGTGATTCATAAGGGATATGTATGTAATTTTGTGTGTATGTATGTATTGTTAATGACGAAAAATGTGTGACCTTTGTAATGACAAAGGATAGAGTTTAATTTGTAATGTAATGGTATGAAATTGTAAATTATATTAGACTGGTTGACTAGGATAGATAGTCCAAGTGGAATGTATGGTAAGGCCTTCTTTTCTATTGAGGGCAGTGGGATTAAGCATTATATGGAAAGCTTCAGCTACTCTTCTTTCTTTGTGATTGGAAAAACCTTTCTGTAGTATTTTGATGTTTTTGAAATCAATTTGATGATTATTGAAAATGGCATGAACCGCTAATGCCGATTTAATTTGAAGTCTATCTAGTTCTACAGGATTATTGGGAGGTTTCTTTGTGTACCTAATATGTTCTTTGGCGCGAGTCATGATTTCGCGTGATGACTCTCTAATATAGAAGGCATCACAGTCGACACAACCTAATTTGTAGACGCAGTTCTGTGTAGACATGAAAAGTATCTTTTCTTTTAATCTAACTAAAGTATTTCGAAGAGTGTTCGTTGTTTTGTAATACACTTTAATTCTATGTTGTTTTAAGATTCTTTGGAGTTCTTCAGTTGTGCCATGACGGTATGGTAAAACTGCATTACCAATCCATGGCATTTCATTCGAATTATTGTTATTATTACGTGCTGAATTGTCTTGTTTTAATATACTTCTGATAATCTTCATCGGAAAATTATGAAATTGTAAGATGCTAATTATATTCTTTTGTTCTTTTAGTTTGTCCTCTTCTGAAGTGATGATTTTATTGGCTCTTCTAAAAAAATTTAAGGCTAACGAAATTTTAGCACTGAAAGAATGTGCTGAATGGAAGTCGATGTAACGATTAGAGTGCGTAGGCTTTCGGTAGATGGATACATGTAGAACTCCATTTATATTTCTTTTCACTAAACAATCTAAGAACGAAAGATCACCGTGTTCAATTTCATTCTCATTCGTGAATTTGATATGAGATGAAAGTGTATTTATCTGTTTTGAAAATGATCTAAGATGCGTCTTTTTTATCACTAAAAATAAGTCATCTACATATCTAAGCCAAATTCGTGGTTTAATGTGGTTGGTGAAAATCTTTGATTCTATGTGTGTCATAAAAAGGTTGGCAACAATCGGGGACACAGGGGAACCCATTGCTACACCATTTGTTTGTCTGTATCAGAACGAACAGCCTAGAGTCAACTCTCAGTCCGTATTATTTCTTCTCGTCTAGTCCTACACGTTTGAATCCAGAACACAATCTCGGCTTCCCTTCTATGAATCATGTATTTCAAACATAACCAGTTTATATTCAAGCGAGTCCAACAACACCATACCATGAAAAATAAAATAACCACTATACAAAGTCAAGTCAAAAAGTGTCCATGAGTGCGAGCGACTGTAGCTAATAAATTTAAATAACTCGAAAATAATAAATCATACCATAATATTCAATGCGTCAAATGAATCTTCATAATAAGAGAAATATAAACCAAATACTTACTAGTTATCTAATAGAAACATATGTATTAATGGTGCATAAATAATTCCTAGCAGTTACCATTCATTCAATCTTCGTTAGGATATAACATTTATAAGGTTGAAATGATCGTAACAACACATTGTCGACTATGGTGCAACAGAGTGGGGGATACCTCCAATTTCACATCCACCAAGGAATTCAGCTAAACTTATGTTGTTGTCATTTCATTTCTTTTGACACAATTCAAGTGTAGTTACTACGTGAAATACAACTATACACAAGTTGTTGTGCTAACTACACACACACTACCACTCTCAGACAGTTCAGCAGCAACATGGTTTTCATAATTAAACTTATGAATTGAAAATGAGTTTGATTTCTGATTGTCGGATTAAATCAAATACTTCATGTGCTTTGCTAACTGTAACCACTCATTTTTATTGTTTTCTTTAGACAATGTCAAGGAATTGGAATCGAAGGCGATACAAGCAGCAAATAAACACATGAATAATAGAGGTGATAAACTCAGCATGTTTTTATTCAAAACAAATTCTGACCGTCAAACTGAAATTGATTAGACGACACACATCACAAGTGATATCAGGGATATTGCAGATATATGTTATGTTGTTGTTTACAATTCAGTCCTGAGTAATTGCGTGTGAAATTCACATTGTTTGAGGACTATGAGAAAGGCGAATGAGAAAGGACCGAATATTAATTCACTTATAATAATACTCAAGATGTTTCATTGAAAAACGATGACAGATTCGCTTAGTGATGAAGAAATCGAAGAGGGTTGATTGTCAGTAAATAACGCAATATTTATTAACAGTTCAGAATAACAGATATTCATTTACATTTCTAGACTAGATTATTCTAGTTGATGAGATGGTGAATTCAGGCAACAGATAAATCACATGTCACTTAATATTACTGAAGTGTTTAATTACAACCTTTCCTGTGATTGTTAGTAGCGTGATACTTAATGTAGTGAAGTATAATGGTGGTAATATGTATTCATGTATATGACACTTCCTAGTTTATTTTACATCATTAGAAGCTTATATTTATTTTTCTTACCTTAGATGATAAGTCACTTGAAGAACAAGCTTATGAAGCCTATTCGACATTAGGCGAAGAATTACGTAATCATATTTACATATTGTATAATAGTTTATATCATTTAAGTGTAAAACTGTGAGCTTCATAGAAGATAATATGAACCATTTGTTTCATAAACTAGAGTCTATTCTCAAATTGATATGGATTGGCTTACATACAAAATCTTTTGTTTCTTTTCATAGGTTCATTGGTTGACTTGATGGGAGAAGCTGAATTTCAAAGGATTCTATTATTAACTAGTATGCTTTAAGATTTTTAACTTCATTTTTCTTAGCACTACCCAAAGATGAACAAATAAAAATGATTATACAAGCAATGGATAAAGATTCAACCAATTGCAGCTGTAAGTTTCAAAGCACACATTGCAAACATTTCTCATGAGTCAACATTGACACACGAGGTCAGAAGACGTCGAACAGTGTTCTCATATTCACTGCTTCTTAAATATTTTAAATATAAAATAAGTATCGAATGAAGTTCTAACTGAACTAAACATACAAAAGCGTAGTTGTTATTTACTAATAGAAAGAATGCTTGGTCGAATATGATCATATTATATCCTGATACATTTTCTCCAGAAACGTTCACTGCGATATTTAGGAATTATACGCCAGTGATTTTTCAATGAACATAGTACCATTACGATAACTTAATATGATAACTTATGAATATAAATTGGAAGAATATACATTGACAAAACAAATTGTCATATCAAAAATAATGAGAATATTCGAATTCGGATGGTACATACTTCCATGTAAATAAAAAACACTTCTTCCATTGCTTTTTATACAAATGCAAAGTTTACTATTCCATCAGCTGTGCGAATATGCTATCGCCAAATATCGCACATTACGTCGTTTCACATTTTATTCAGTAGTATCCTTTGTTGGTAGATTGTCAGAAATGCACTCAAGTTTCTTGTTTAAGCACTAGAATTTGCAAACGTATTTCCTTGGAAATTTACTCCACTCTCTATTTTTCTGTTCCAGGAGAATGATAATGTTTTCAACTAAACCTCAGTGTTTGTTTATGATATGGACAGACATGTTTTGGATCGTTAACAGTTTTCTGTGTCAATCGCTTTTTCAATAAATAATACGCACAAACATTTTCTTCCGATTTGTTTCATTTTGCGTGTATTTACAACATGATATCGATGAAACACCATCAATGTCAAGCAAAATGTAGGCAAAAGATTAACAATATTTATTTACTCTGAAGAAGTGAGTTACATTGAGTCACAAAACGTCACAAATACAATTTTCCACTAATTGTGATATCACAAAAATATATATCTATAATTAGTGTTCCGGCCTGCTCAAAATGTTTTATCTTCATTAGAGAATGTATACGGTTGAAACATCCATATGCCATGATTTTAAACAACCTGTGAAACCATCAAGTCATCACCGGAAAGTTCATTAGGTCTTCTCCACTCACTTAACAAATTTATTTATAAACGAAACCAGATGTAGACAATTGTACAGTCCAAAGATAACTATATATATACGGTAATCAATGTTGGTGATCATGTTTGATCTAGTTATCTTCACATAAATTGGAATGAAATATCAAGTCAAATGGGAAGCACAACCACATATTGAAATCACATTCGTTAATCGAATTTCGCAAAAATACTTTCGAAGCAACTGTGAGATTTAGTTGCTAGGGTTTGACGTACTGCACAAAGAACCCAGTTGTTGACACAACGATTTACACATGAAAACTCAAAAATAATTTTCACCAAATAGGGCCTATCATTTCAAATTCTCGGAAATCTTCGGAAAATTCAGGGCCTAGTTTTATTTCGCTTATACAAAGGTGCAGGAATTTTACTTTTGGATCGCCTTGACTATATTTCCAAAATGTTTTCTCTATTATCTGATCCAGTCAAATTCTCTAAAGAAACCGTTCAAAATGACACAACTGAAATAAAGGAACAGATGCTAATTAAAATCCTAAGGAAGATGAAACATGAGTTTATTATCAATTGTGACCTCTTTGAAAATC
>NW_017386104.1:127643-130715 GCF_000237925.1 Schistosoma mansoni | reverse complement strand
ATTCGTATATTAGTCGAGATGGAAAATATATGTCTACAGGAGGCTAAGAGAGATTGCATTATAAATGATTTGGGCAACAAATAATAAATGAGGTTACGTCTTAATCAGGGGGTATGAAAGAAATTAATAATTTATGGGTCAGATAGTCCTATTGACAAATATGAAGAAAAGCGACAAACACAAAGGTCATAATAATAATCTGAATAATAATCAAGAAAACTTGTATAAGGTAATAATAACAACTGATTAGAGTTTAAAATGTAAAACAGTAATAAAAAAAAACCCGATAATAATCAAATAAAAGTGCAGAAAAGAAAAAAACAACAATCAGAAACATACAATCAAGGGAATTAGGGCCATGGAAGCGTGAGAGGTTGGACAGATCGTTTCTGCACGCAAAAGTCAGGCTTAAGTTCACGGATCGCCCATTCCTCAGCAGCGCATAAAATATTGATTAGAACCTCATTTGATCCGGTTCCTTTGATTCGATAGATTACTTTAAAAGACGAGTCTTTTGGAGCAATGTGTCCATAGTCGGTCAAATGCTCTTGTATCGAACTAGTTATCTTCTTTACATTCTCCTTTTTAAGAGCCAAGTCGGATAGTAATCCAATAAGAGGACCCAATGGAGAGCCCATTGCAACTCCATCTGTTTGTCTATAGAAAACATCATTAAATTTAAATTGCACATTGAGCGCACATCGTAGAAGTAGTTCTTTAAGATAATGTTTTGGGATACACATATCAAGATTATTGCTTTCAATATATTCACATAAAAAACAAAGAGTTTCTGTGAGAGGAACATTTGTAAACAGCAAAGTGACATGTAATGAGAACATTTTCTTACCAATTACGTTGATATTTCTAATTGAGTCGACAACTTCAAAGGAATCAAGCGAACTGTATATATTGGTGTGATTTTTAACAGGTTGTAAAATGTCAACTAACCATTTAGCAATAGAGTGAAATGTTTATATCAAGTATGGGACGTAAAGGGACATTATTCTTATGAACGTTTTGCAGTCCATATAGTCTAGGTATAACGGAACCCGATGGTTTCAGATTTTCAAAGAGGTCACAATCGTATTGTTGATTGGTTGTTATGTTCTGGAAGCCCATTGAGTACTCGATCAACAGTTGGGTGGAAGAAAAAATCCATACGCAGTGCAAACGTTGCTCGGGTGGACCGTATTTCGACCTGCATCATTTTCGAGCTTGAAGAAAAGAGTTAGTAATTGTATGAGGAAACTGTAGACATTAGGAGACCAATTCCGTAAGCTCTATGATGTACAGTTCGCTTATGTATATTCAAGCGATAAATCCCTGTCAGTAGAGGACCAAGCAGCAATAGAGATAGTAGAAAGGGGTACTTTCTTCGATGGTAGTCACTTCGTAGTTCCGATACCATGGAAAATGAATACAAACATAAGGATGGGAAGCTATGAAGTAGCGGTCAGTAGGTTACTTAGTTTGAAGCCTAGGTTGTTGAAGGATAGCAACCTACACTCCAGATATGCCTGAAGTATTGAAAGTAATTTTGCTAGATGTTATGCATGGATGGTAACTGAAATACAGTTGAGGTCAGATTATCTCCCTCGTTGGTATTTACCTCATCATGCGGTGATAAATCCGAGAAAAACAGAGAAACTGAGAGTGGTGTTGGATTGTGCTACTAAATGTGCTGAAGTTTCGCGAAATGATACGATTTATCAAGGACCTGACACGACTGCAGAACTAGTTTGTATATTATTGCGCCTTCGCAAGGAAGCAATCGCCATCTGTGCAGACGTTGAAGAGATGTTCATGCAAGTTAAGGTGGAATTGCATTTGTTTGGTGATGCCTCCGAGATTGGTTATGGAGCAGTAGCTTATGCACGGGTCAGTTATTTGAACGAACCGCCGTATTGTATTTTGCTGTACAGCAAGTCCAGGGTAGCACCTATAAAACCAGTCACTATACCGAAGCTTGAGATGGCAGCAGAAATTTTAAGCGTGAGGCTAAGTGAAGTTCTACAAAGAAGGTTCCAATTAGTTACTTGTTATAACAATGTAGACAGGACGAGTAGGTGTACTGTTGTAAGTCCTACCCGTTCTTTTAGAGTGGCATATGCGATTAGGTGAACCATGGCAAAAAGGGCATCAGAATAGCTTGTGCAGTATGGAGGGTGTTTGGAAGCCAGTGTTAGATCCATTTTGAAAGTGAAAATCTCTCCATACAAACATTTGTGATTTCTTCCTTGTGGTTTCTTTTTTTGTATATATCGTTAACTGTTTGATGCTAATTAAGACTGTAACGTTTAATTTTCTTGGTTTTCCTATCGTTTTTATTGAGTCTCTATGTTCCCTACTGAACTGTATTTAGTTTGTTTTAATTGTTATAATTCTGGCGGCTGCCATATTGACTGCTCGCTCTTTGATTGTGCGGTTTGATTTTGACTGGGATCGTGCATTTTTGGTTGTAATTTGGAACACTTTCCCAGAAATTGAAACACTTTGTGTTATAGAACAGCCGCTCAAACAGAATCTTACTTGATCTATCCAGAAAAGATAGAATAACACTCACCTTTTGGTGTTTTTCGGTAATTTTCATATATTTCTTACCACTTTGCTATTCATTGTAATTTAGATTGAATATTTTGGTATCAATTATTAGTAATTGTTGGTTGAACAACTAGGTGGTGATATTTGTTTAGGTAAATTTGTACATTTGTATATATGATGCATTTTAGTACCGTTGTTACTCAAAACACTTTGTTCTGATTTCGAGACTGGGTCACGAGTCTACAAACATATTCCGTAGTTATTCAGCAACAACCGGACCTATTGGAATTTAGGTTTGGATCTTACAACTTTTAGTTGACTGGTCTACAGCTTGAAATCTTGCAAGGTTGTTTAGTACCAAGATCATAAATAACTGCTTTAGCAATAACATGTTTTCTTAAAAAATCAACATTACTGTTATTTCACAAAGTAAATTTCATTTATCTCACACCAGTTTCTGACAACATACCATACAGTTAATTGTAAATGGCAGACATAACGATGATAGTCAAGACAGTTTCGAGCTATGTT
>NW_017386104.1:16266-127443 GCF_000237925.1 Schistosoma mansoni | reverse complement strand
ATTCTATCAAACGTTCCGCTAATAAATGGGAATCGAATCTAAACAGGATAGGGCACGAGTATTTTTGATGCTTTTTGTTAAGTCGGATACATTGACATGGACTGTCCTGGAGGTTAGCTGCCTTTAGTATCGAGTTTCTTACAGTTTTAATGGCAACTTTGTCAGGTATATTATATATAATCACGTTATTTCGTGAGATTATTCGCTTGGTGACTTCGCTAGCTATCGAGTCAATAACGGATTCTACTTTGATCCTGTCTTCGAGTTCAGAAGTAACTATATCCTTGGATAACAGCAGTCGAAGGGGTGACAGTGTCTTTAGTTCTAGTTTAAGATCATCATGCTTTAATAAAGAGCCCGCAAGTGACTCCACTTTAGAACGCATATCACTTAATCGCTTATAGACATCGGCTAATTCGCTCTTAATAAGATCGATACCATCTGTTCGTGAGTTAGAACTCATTATTAAGTTAGACATAGAGTCATCCAGCAACATGTGTGGAATAAGTCCACTCCCACTATTATCTGGTGCAACAGGAGTAGCAGAGCATGGGGTATAGGTAAGACGGTACGATTAAACTATACTGCCGACCTTTGAACGAATCCTAAATGACCTTGAGAAATATTAGCCAATCAGAAGACAGTTAGTATACAGTAAAAATATGTTATACAAAACCAAAGAATTAAAGTGGAAACACTTCTTTTCCATGGATCAAAAACCTCTCAAGGTCAGATATAGGTTCAGAAGTTCTAAAATCATAGTGCATACGGTACAGGAACACATCCATATGGCTCCATAAGTAGTCGACCTATGAAACCATGATAAGGTCTCAAAAATTCTTTCAGCCTCGACCACATAGCTTCAATAATGTTAGTATATTGGTATGGTTTATTGGTTAGGGTTAGAGTTAAGGTTTAGGTGTAGGGTTTAGGGTTATGGGTGAGACTATAAGTTATGGACAACATTTGAGCGACGCTAGAGTGACTCTGAGTGTCAACATAATAACTAAGACCAAATGAGGGTTATAAACCTGTGTGAAGAATTCAAATTATGATTTACAGTTCATGATTAAGGCTAGGAATTATACTTAGGGTTTTCATCACGAACTGACATCAGCTATAATGCCAAAACTCTATTTATCCAAATAGATAATTGAATTTCGCGCCAAAATCTTATGATCATTTATATTGTAGACGCAAAATTATCACATCTTCCCTAAAATCCGCTAGAAAACCGACCATACGTAAGCATCAGGTACCGAACTTAGCGCCGTGACCTTGAAAACCCGCGAAAGCTTCTGATTGGCTCGGCAGTATAGTTTAATCCTACCGGTAAGACCAGAGTTGTTAATATCTGAAGAACTAGGACTTTTTCGAGCTCGTTCTTGTGTCAGTCGAACCATTTTTCTTCAAGAGTTAACTGAATGTTATTATTGATTAATAAACTAGAGTTTAACGATATATAAGCACTTTGTAATAAATACCGTGTGATCGTAACGCAAACTTCAAACGTACCGCTCTTGAATCCACTCTTGAATCTGTTGTCAGTTGACTGCCGTACGAATTATTGCTTTCTGATGAACGTTTCATCCAATTTTGTGTATATGCATATACACGGATGGCCGGCTTGAATATCTGGGCTAGCTGTACCTACCATACAGATATTTCAACAAACTTTATGTCTTGTTTTTGTTTTATTCAATCATCGTGTAAATTAATTGCACAACACACTCAGGTGAGTTTGCGAAACGTTCACTGCTTTTAGCTGCACAATTTAGTAAAGAGCACAATCAGAGACATTGTATATTGTTGTATATTATTCATATTTCGTTCCCTGAACTGCTAACATCTAATTGCGATTACTCAATATTTGTCGTCAAAAGTGATCAAGAAATAAAAAACGGAAACTAGCTGAAATACTTTGCGATGAGAATTCTATGTTTTACTCCAATTTTAATATTGAATAGGGCTTACAAACTTACTTACTTACGTCTGTGTAACCCTCGTGATCGAGCGAAGACCGCAACCAACGCTCTCCACCCAACCCTGTCCAGAGCAATCCTTTCGCGTTCTTTCCATTTGTTATTCATTCTTTCAATATCCGCTTCTATTTCTCGGCATAATGTGTTCTTTGGTCTTCCTCTTTTCCGCTTCTCTTAAGGATTCCAATTTAGCGTTTGTCTCGTGATACAGCTTGATGATTTCCTCATTGTATGTCCTATCCATTTCCGACGTCTTTCCCGAATTCCCTTCCCAGCTGGAAGCCGGTTTGTCTTCTCCCGCAGTAGGCTCATGCTGATGATATCCGGCTGATGGATGTTGAGTATATTGCGTAGACAACTATTTATAAACACTTGTACCTTCTTGACGATAGTTGTAGTAGTAGCATGACTGTCTTGACGTTTGTATTAAAAATTCACACTTTGATATTGACTGACAATTGTTTTGAGTTCCATATGTTCGTGAATTGTAGGAATGCGGCCCTTGCTCTGCAAACCCTCGCCTTTACGTCTGCATCCAATCCTCCACTTTCATTGATGATGCTTCCCTGGTATGTGAAAGATACCAGGTCATCCAGAATTCCACCATCAAGTGTGATTGGGTTGATGTTCTCCGTGTTGTATCTTGCTCTTTCATTTTTGTATGTTGATGTCTGTCGATTCAAAGGCTGTTGCTACACTAGTTGACGTTATCTGTATTTGTTCGTGCGTATGAGATAGAACACCCACGTCATCTGCCCAGATCACTTTTCATTGATATCTTGATGAGGTGTCCATCTTTTCAGTCCGCCGGCACTTGTTCCTTTTTTCAAATCTTCCTGAATAGAAGGTGAATTATGTTTGCAGATACTTCAATATTTGACTCCTGCTGCTTTCTCGTTCTTGATTTGTCAGACGACCATCTTGATTTCTTCGATCGTTGGTGGTGTGACATCTATAGGAAGGTGAGTGTGCGCTGCTTCGATGTCCGGTAGATTTAATGGATTTGTTATATTCGGCAGTTCCCCGAAATATTCTGCCCATCTTTTCCTCTCTTCTTCAATCTCCATGGTTGTCTTTCCTTCTTTGTCATTGATGGGTCTCTGATTTACTACCAACACGCGCAGGTCAAAACTGATGAACGACCTTCGTCAATAGTAAGAGGAATAAGTTGGCAAGTAATTAAGTGACAATAATAACCAGGAAGATCAATTCCACAATAATCACTGCTATTGCACAACAAATTGATAAACCTATCAGGATAAAATATGGGGGAATTTTCATTATTGTGGGGCGTTTGTGACTCTTGAACGTAAAGTACAATCCCCTTATTACTACTACAATTGTTACATAATCCATGAATTTTTAATGCTTGTAGAGGAAGGATAAGTCTAAAAACTTGTGTGCCTGATACATTTTCGCCCTTATGATTCGAATAATAATAATAATAATAATATATTCTGGAAATAATATTTACAGAATTCACACCAGTTTACAGGCATGATCAGATTGTTATAAAAATCAACATTTAATGTAGAGATCAAACATGAAATATAAGGAAATTTTATGTTTGCTGGTTTAGTAATTAATAAATAGTTTATATATGGCAGGCCAACGCAACACCAGGGAACTTGTCATGTTTTCTTAACTGGATAGCCTGATGTTCTTTAAGGTTATTTCTAGTGCCAAAGCTAATGATAGCAAGTAACAGGTTAAACACTTAAAGTTCCGATAATCTCACTTGTTTAGTAAGATACACTTGCAGGTGCTAGAGCATTTAATGCATTTTCAGAGGAGCAAAAGGCATTAATTGAGCGAACAAACAATGGGAGAGAGTTTAACATACGGATAGTTTGAGGTAAATTATTCCAGAGCCTAGAAAACTTACACGTAAAGTAATTCATATAGAGAGAAGATCTAGAATATGTTTGTTTGGCTAAAGACAAGGAGTTACGAATGTCGTAATGTGGGGCTTTAGCATGCAATCCCAGCTCCGTCGAATTTAATCTTTTAGTTCAGATTGTCTTTGATGAGTGTTGCTTACTTTAAACAACACTGAAAATTATATTTTAAAACAACATGATGATGAGAATTTATTGATACGTGAAAAAAGTATTTATAAAATGGAAAAGCATTTCTGTACTAAGTACTTATGGAGTAGTAACCTTAAAGTGTTTAACAATTGCTTCTTTTCTCACTTAGGTTCTTTTAAATTCACACAAATAATAATGTGCCTAAAGAATATATGTACTTCTAATTCAAACAGTACACTTCAATTGCGTTCTCCTCTGTGAGAAAAACATGTCCTACAGACGACTGAAATGATGTGATTGAAATGAAATATTCATAAACTCTTTGTAACCATGAGGATTCTCTGAAAATCACTTCAAAGCGTTTTATTGAACAGCAATGGTATTTTAGGCAGAGATGGATGGTGGCTAACAATGAAATTCCGGATGCACATGTCGTCCCATGTAAGACTCATCAGCTAGATGTACCTGCATCTCATATTTGGTGTTCACTCCAGCGTTCAAACCAGGTACTGTTCTCTTAAAACGCCATCGCTTTGTCTACCTAGCTACTGAATCCAGATAGCCACTAGCTTGTGCGATGGAGTGAAGTATGATCCGTTTTGGTGTTGGTCGTTTGAATCTATGCACTGATGTTTACGACTGCGATCTCTTTGTTCTTTTCACCTCTCTTGAAATTTACCTTTTACTTAGGTTATTGGTGACCATGTTTGATGTTGCCCAGTGTTCTTCATCTTGGCTTTTATCACTCGTCTTTGATCAAAGACCTAACTGTGTCACTTAATTTTAGTGTTGAATGCTCCTGGGTCATTACCAACAGGGTCGTATTTGACTAATGTCAAGATTACAACGTGGCTCAGTTGGTGATTCTTAATTGCGACTGTTTTCTGTGATGAGTTACTCGAATTCTACTAGATAGATGTTTGGTTCCATCTTGTTGGGAATGCTCCTGCTGATTCTCAAGTTTTGGATACTTATTTATTAACCGTTGTTCGAGAAAGCTTTGAGAAGATTTGTAGTTCAGCTGGATGGTTTTGAAGGAGTTTTGTTCTCTGATCTGGGTGGTTCGGTCGTGAATCTTTCATTGTTCTTGTGAACGACATCATCAGCACCCGACGTTTGTGATGAATGCATGGCACAGGCTGTACCGTTTGACGTAGTTTATACTTTTGATACAATTCGCTGGCCTGCATAAATAGGGACCGTTTTGATGGAGCAGTGAGTTAGTGTTTGATATAACGTGATACGAGTCAGTATTAGTAAATGCTAAAGGAGATGAATATTGACAGAGAAATACAGGATGTTAAAAATCTAGTGAAATCGTGTCCAAAGTTACGATCGATAAAGAGAGACAAATTTGGCACAAATTTCACATGAACAGGGAAATCACGAATATAAATTCAGATCATTATATGTTCTTCGATATTCAGTGGGGGAGATCGAACTCCATCGTAAATTGAAGAGGGTATATGATATATCCCTCGGAACAACATGGTTTTATATACGTATTGTCTTCATCTAACCCTTTTCCGTCACCACAATAACATTTGTCTTCCTACTACTATTTAATAACAAATTACCTGAAACCACACGTGCTTCGTTACCTTTCCATGTTTCGTGCACATTTCAATAATTTCAATAACATCAACAATCATTGCTTCCTCTAATTCCAGACATGTTTCAAGAAGTAGAAAAGAACACCTCAATAAATAAGGGTTTTATAAGAGGTTCAAATTCCAATACCATAAAAACCGTGATGAAAATGCAAGCTGATATATATATTGTGGGTACCGATTAGGCTGAATAGTGCACTGGTTTCACAAGTACACTATTCGGTCTTTTGATAAGGATAATATCTATCTAAATAAGTAGTTAGGTGGATTTGAATTGCCAGTTTTATTTACCGTGTGTCCAAATACTTCAACTTCTACTAAAAGGATATCCGTTCACACTGGTTAAAGCCTGATAATTATGTACTTTTACTACAGTTTCCCGCAAGAATCTCTACTGAAAGTGTCACGGATGTGATTAGTAACACCAGTAAACAACTTAAGTCGTGTCTTTGTATTCGACTATATAAATCTGCAATCACCTAACGTGATAACTACGAGTAGGTGGCTGCAAAACCTTCACTCATATCACGAAGGCCTGAGTTAAGGCAGATAAAGGATGTTTCAAGTACCGGAATACGTGAGAAAAATGAATATGCTGTCCTGATAAGTTGATGCTGCAGGTCACTGAAAATCACATTGAAATTGTGCAGTGTAAAAATATATATAAAGCCAGTAAAACTTGAATGCAAGAAAAATATACAGGAAGAATGAACAAGAAAATTATTCTCTTAACCATAATATATCTTGCGCTGATGATAAGAGGTGAGTAGATTGTAAATTAAAAATGGGCAAATAATGCGCAAATAAATAATATAACTGAGAACAGCGAAATAAAAATAAGAAAAAATAATATGAACAAAAATTCGAATAAGCCATAGAATTAGTAAATATAAGTTAAATGAAGAGATAAAACGTTCAACAAATATTTGCGATAGTTGAACATACTGTAATAATTTGATAAAAAAGCTAGATATAGGATCGTTCATCAATTTAACGGAACACAACGTATCAATGTAAGGAGTCAAAACACAAATTTACATGTGACTGTGCAGTGTATTACGATGAAAGTGATTTAGTAAGGTACCGATTTATCCACAGACGTCAGTTCAAATTGTAACATGATTACTTCCCAAACTATTCTACACTTGTTCATAAACACATGTCTTCACATAATCACAGATTACAAGTTCAAACTTAAATATTCACGCTCTCACATTTCAGGTGACCTCGCATCAGACAAACCCACAGGTGAGTTACATTCTTTATTAGTCAACAGAACGCACTATATCAGTCATGAAATGTAACTCATTTCAGTCGAATATATACACTTTCTGACAATGTGATGTGCTGAATGGTTCAAGTAAAATCTGCATTAGTTGAACACACTGTCATTCTGTGATAAACAAGCTAGACATAGGATCATTGAGAAATTTCATGGAATACACTGAATCATATACATGTGAAGAGATTTTGCTCAAATGTGTGAATTGTGATGAATATGGAAAAGAGTTGACCATGTTGATAAACTGATACAACGGGATGGAAATAGAAGGTTAATCAGATTTCTGTGTTATATACAACGTGTGAATTGTCAACAAAATGACCACACAATAACCGAGTGACTTCGACAGAATGACAGTCACTTTACAAGTTCTATAATTGCGAAGGTTATCTGAGAGGGAGATTGAGACGGAGAGAGAGAGTGAGAGAGAGTGAGAGTGAGGGAGAGGGAGAGAGAGGGAGAAAGCAAGAGAGAGATGCATAGATGCATAGATGTACAGATGTACAGATGAAGAGATGTGGAGAGAGATAGAGTTTGAAGAGAGAAATGTGCACAGACTGACGGAGAAACGTTTCGGTACAGAAAATTACAATGTGCACATCCACAAACTGAAACAGATACGAACAAGTTTCAAAGACGAAACAGTGCGAAATCGCAACATTCAAATGTCATACCAATCAAAACGAAGCATCATTCAACGTGCTCAAACGAACACGATGATCAAACAAACTGGACTCAAACGAACACATCACCATGAGGAATCAAACCATAACTATTTATGTGACTGTGCAATGTATTACGATGAAAGTGATTTAGTAAGGTACCGATTTATCCACAGACGTCAGTTCAAATTGTAACATGATTACTTCCCAAACTATTCTACACTTGTTCATAAACACATGTCTTCACATAATCACAGATTACAAGTTCAAACTTAAATATTCACGCTCTCACATTTCAGGTGACCTCGCATCAGACAAACCCACAGGTGAGTTACATTCTTTATTAGTCAACAGAACGCACTATATCAGTCATGAAATGTAACTCACTTCAGTCGAATATATACACTTTCTGACAATGTGATGTGCTGAATGGTTCAAGTAATATTTGCATTAGTTGAACACACTGTCATTCTGTGATAAACAAGCTAGACATAGGATCATTGAGAAATTTCATGGAATACACTGAATCATACACATGTGAAGAGATTTTGCTCAAATGTGTGAATTGTGATGAATATGGAAAAGAGTTGACCATGTTGATAAACTGATACAACGGGATGGAAATAGAAGGTTAATCAGATTTCTGTGTTATATACAACGTGTGAATTGTCAACAAAATGACCACACAATAACCGAGTGACTTCGACAGAATGACAGTCACTTTACAAGTTCTATAATTGCGAAGGTTATCTGAGAGGGAGATTGAGACGGAGAGAGAGAGTGAGAGAGAGTGAGAGTGAGGGAGAGGGAGAGAGAGGGAGAAAGCAAGAGAGAGATGTATAGATGCATAGATGTACAGATGTACAGATGAAGAGATGTGGAGAGAGATAGAGTTTGAAGAGAGAAATGTGCACAGACTGACGGAGAAACGTTTCGGTACAGAAAATTACAATGTGCACATCCACAAACTGAAACAGATACGAACAAGTTTCAAAGACGAAACAGTGCGAAATCGCAACATTCAAATGTCATACCAATCAAAACGAAGCATCATTCAACGTGCTCAAACGAACACGATGATCAAACAAACTGGACTCAAACGAACACATCACCATGAGGAATCAAACCATAACTATTTATGTGACTGTGCAGTGTATTACGATGAAAGTGATTTAGTAAGGTACCGATTTATCCACAGACGTCAGTTCAAATTGTAACATGATTACTTCCCAAACTATTCTACACTTGTTCATAAACACATGTCTTCACATAATCACAGATTACAAGTTCACACTTAAATATTCACGCTCTCACATTTCAGGTGACCTCGCATCAGACAAACCCACAGGTGAGTTACATTCTTTATTAGTCAACAGAACGCACTATATCAGTCATGAAATGTAACTCACTTCAGTCGAATATATACACTTTCTGACAATGTGATGTGCTGAATGGTTCAAGAATATTTGCATTAGTTGAACACACTGTCATTCTGTTGATAACAGCTAGACATGGGATCATTGAGAAATTTCATGGAATACACTGAATCATATAGATCTGAAGAGAGTTTGCTCAAATGTGTGAATTGTGATGAATATGGAAAAGAGTTGACCATGTTGATAAACTGATACAACGGGATGGAAATAGAAGGTTAATCAGATTTCTGTGTTATATACAACGTGTGAATTGTCAACAAAATGACCACACAATAACCGAGTGACTTCGACAGAATGACAGTCACTTTACAAGTTCTATAATTGCGAAGGTTATCTGAGAGGGAGATTGAGACGGAGAGAGAGAGTGAGAGAGAGTGAGAGTTAGAGAGATTGAGAGTGAGGGAGAGGGAGAGAGAGGGAGAAAGCAAGAGAGAGATGTATAGATGCATAGGTGTGTAGATGTGCAGATGAAGAGATGTAGAGAGAGATAGAGTTTGAAGAGAGAAATGTGCACAGACTGACGGAGAAACGTTTCGGTACAGAAAATTCCAATGTGCACATCCACAAACTGAAACAGATACGAACAAGTTTCAAAGACGAAACAGTGCGAAATCGCAACATTCAAATGTCATACCAATCAAAACGAAGCGTCATTCAACGTGCTCAAACGAACACGATGATCAGACAAACTGGACTCGAACGAACACATCACCATGAGGAATCAAACCATAACTATATATGTGACTGTGCAGTGTATTACGATGAAAGTGATTTAGTAAGGTACCGATTTATCCACAGACGTCAGTTCAAATTGTAACATGATTACTTCCCAAACTATTCTACACTTGTTCATAAACACGTGTCTTCACATAATCACAGATTACAAGTTCACACTTAAATATTCACGCTCTCACATTTCAGATGACTATGCATTGAGCGAACCAACAGGTGAGTTACATTCTTTATTAGTCAACAGAACGCACTATATCAGTCATGAAATGTAACTCACTTCAGTCGAATATATACACTTTCTGACAATGTGATGTGCTGAATGGTTCAAGTAATATTTGCATTAGTTGAACACACTGTCATTCTGTGATAAACAAGCTAGACATGGGATCATTGAGAAATTTCATGGAATACACTGAATCATATAGATTTGAAGAGAGTTTGCTCAAATGTGTGAATTGTGATGAATATGGAAAAGAGTTGACCATGTTGATAAACTGATACAACGGGATGGAAATAGAAGGTTAATCAGATTTCTGTGTTATATACAACGTGTGAATTGTCAACAAAATGACCACACAATAACCGAGTGACTTCGACAGAATGACAGTCACTTTACAAGTTCTATAATTGCGAAGGTTATCTGAGAGGGAGATTGTGACGGAGAGAGAGAGTGAGAGATAGTGAGAGTTAGAGAGATTGAGAGTGAGGGAGAGGGAGAGAGAGGGAGAAAGCAAGAGAGAGATGTATAGATGCATAGGTGTGTAGATGTGCAGATGAAGAGATGTAGAGGGAGATAGAGTTTGAAGAGAGAAATGTGCACAGACTGACGGAGAAACGTTTCGGTACAGAAAATTCCAATGTGCACATCCACAAACTGAAACAGATACGAACAAGTTTCAAAGACGAAACAGTGCGAAATCGCATCATTCAAATGTCATACCAATCAAAACGAAGCGTCATTCAACGTGCTCAAACGAACACGATGATCAGACAAACTGGACTCGAACGAACACATCACCATGAGGAATCGAACCATAACTATATATGTGACTGTGCAGTGTATTACGATGAAAGTGATTTAGTAAGGTACCGATTTATCCACAGACGTCAGTTCAAATTGTAACATGATTACTTCCCAAACTATTCTACACTTGTTCATAAACACGTGTCTTCACATAATCACAGATTACAAGTTCACACTTAAATATTCACGCTCTCACATTTCAGATGACTATGCATTGAGCGAACCAACAGGTGAGTTACATTCTTTATTAGTCAACAGAACGCACTATATCAGTCATGAAATGTAACTCACTTCAGTCGAATATATACACTTTCTGACAATGTGATGTACTAAATCGTTCAAGTAATATTTGCATTAGTTGAACACACTGTCATTCTGTGATAAACAAGCTAGACATAGGATCATTGAGAAATTTCATGGAATACACTGAATCATATACATGTGAAGAGAATTTGCTCAAATGTGTGAATTGTGATGAATATGGAAAAGAGTTGACCATGTTGATAAACTGATACAACGGGATGGAAATAGAAGGTTGATCAGATTTCTGTGTTATATACAACGTGTGAATTGTCAACAAAATGACCACACAATAACCGAGTGACTTCGACAGAATGACAGTCACTTTACAAGTTCTATAATTGCGAAAGTTATCTGAGAGGGAGATTGAGACGGAGAGAGAGAGTGAGAGAGAGTGAGAGTGAGGGAGAGGGAGAGAGAGGGAGAAAGCAAGAGAGAGATGTATAGATGCATAGATGTACAGATGTACAGATGAAGAGATGTGGAGAGAGATAGAGTTTGAAGAGAGAAATGTGCACAGACTGACGGAGAAACGTTTCGGTACAGAAAATTACAATGTGCACATCCACAAACTGAAACAGATACGAACAAGTTTCAAAGACGAAACAGTGCGAAATCGCAACATTCAAATGTCATACCAATCAAAACGAAGCATCATTCAACGTGCTCAAACGAACACGATGATCAAACAAACTGGACTCAAACGAACACATCACCATGAGGAATCAAACCATAACTATTTATGTGACTGTGCAATGTATTACGATGAAAGTGATTTAGTAAGGTACCGATTTATCCACAGACGTCAGTTCAAATTGTAACATGATTACTTCCCAAACTATTCTACACTTGTTCATAAACACATGTCTTCACATAATCACAGATTACAAGTTCAAACTTAAATATTCACGCTCTCACATTTCAGGTGACCTCGCATCAGACAAACCCACAGGTGAGTTACATTCTTTATTAGTCAACAGAACGCACTATATCAGTCATGAAATGTAACTCACTTCAGTCGAATATATACACTTTCTGACAATGTGATGTGCTGAATGGTTCAAGTAATATTTGCATTAGTTGAACACACTGTCATTCTGTGATAAACAAGCTAGACATAGGATCATTGAGAAATTTCATGGAATACACTGAATCATATACATGTGAAGAGATTTTGCTCAAATGTGTGAATTGTGATGAATATGGAAAAGAGTTGACCATGTTGATAAACTGATACAACGGGATGGAAATAGAAGGTTAATCAGATTTCTGTGTTATATACAACGTGTGAATTGTCAACAAAATGACCACACAATAACCGAGTGACTTCGACAGAATGACAGTCACTTTACAAGTTCTATAATTGCGAAGGTTATCTGAGAGGGAGATTGAGACGGAGAGAGAGAGTGAGAGAGAGTGAGAGTGAGGGAGAGGGAGAGAGAGGGAGAAAGCAAGAGAGAGATGTATAGATGCATAGATGTACAGATGTACAGATGAAGAGATGTGGAGAGAGATAGAGTTTGAAGAGAGAAATGTGCACAGACTGACGGAGAAACGTTTCGGTACAGAAAATTACAATGTGCACATCCACAAACTGAAACAGATACGAACAAGTTTCAAAGACGAAACAGTGCGAAATCGCAACATTCAAATGTCATACCAATCAAAACGAAGCATCATTCAACGTGCTCAAACGAACACGATGATCAAACAAACTGGACTCAAACGAACACATCACCATGAGGAATCAAACCATAACTATTTATGTGACTGTGCAATGTATTACGATGAAAGTGATTTAGTAAGGTACCGATTTATCCACAGACGTCAGTTCAAATTGTAACATGATTACTTCCCAAACTATTCTACACTTGTTCATAAACACATGTCTTCACATAATCACAGATTACAAGTTCAAACTTAAATATTCACGCTCTCACATTTCAGGTGACCTCGCATCAGACAAACCCACAGGTGAGTTACATTCTTTATTAGTCAACAGAACGCACTATATCAGTCATGAAATGTAACTCACTTCAGTCGAATATATACACTTTCTGACAATGTGATGTGCTGAATGGTTCAAGTAATATTTGCATTAGTTGAACACACTGTCATTCTGTGATAAACAAGCTAGACATAGGATCATTGAGAAATTTCATGGAATACACTGAATCATATACATGTGAAGAGATTTTGCTCAAATGTGTGAATTGTGATGAATATGGAAAAGAGTTGACCATGTTGATAAACTGATACAACGGGATGGAAATAGAAGGTTAATCAGATTTCTGTGTTATATACAACGTGTGAATTGTCAACAAAATGACCACACAATAACCGAGTGACTTCGACAGAATGACAGTCACTTTACAAGTTCTATAATTGCGAAGGTTATCTGAGAGGGAGATTGAGACGGAGAGAGAGAGTGAGAGAGAGTGAGAGTGAGGGAGAGGGAGAGAGAGGGAGAAAGCAAGAGAGAGATGTATAGATGCATAGATGTACAGATGTACAGATGAAGAGATGTGGAGAGAGATAGAGTTTGAAGAGAGAAATGTGCACAGACTGACGGAGAAACGTTTCGGTACAGAAAATTACAATGTGCACATCCACAAACTGAAACAGATACGAACAAGTTTCAAAGACGAAACAGTGCGAAATCGCAACATTCAAATGTCATACCAATCAAAACGAAGCATCATTCAACGTGCTCAAACGAACACGATGATCAAACAAACTGGACTCAAACGAACACATCACCATGAGGAATCAAACCATAACTATTTATGTGACTGTGCAATGTATTACGATGAAAGTGATTTAGTAAGGTACCGATTTATCCACAGACGTCAGTTCAAATTGTAACATGATTACTTCCCAAACTATTCTACACTTGTTCATAAACACATGTCTTCACATAATCACAGATTACAAGTTCAAACTTAAATATTCACGCTCTCACATTTCAGGTGACCTCGCATCAGACAAACCCACAGGTGAGTTACATTCTTTATTAGTCAACAGAACGCACTATATCAGTCATGAAATGTAACTCACTTCAGTCGAATATATACACTTTCTGACAATGTGATGTGCTGAATGGTTCAAGTAATATTTGCATTAGTTGAACACACTGTCATTCTGTGATAAACAAGCTAGACATAGGATCATTGAGAAATTTCATGGAATACACTGAATCATACACATGTGAAGAGATTTTGCTCAAATGTGTGAATTGTGATGAATATGGAAAAGAGTTGACCATGTTGATAAACTGATACAACGGGATGGAAATAGAAGGTTAGTCAGATTTCTGTGTTATATACAACGTGTGAATTGTCAACAAAATGACCACACAATAACCGAGTGACTTCGACAGAATGACAGTCACTTTACAAGTTCTATAATTGCGAAGGTTATCTGAGAGGGAGATTGAGACGGAGAGAGAGAGTGAGAGAGAGTGAGAGTTAGAGAGATTGAGAGTGAGGGAGAGGGAGAGAGAGAGATGTATAGATGCATAGGTGTACAGATGTGCAGATGAAGAGATGTAGAGAGAGATAGAGTTTGAAGAGAGAAATGTGCACAGACTGACGGAGAAACGTTTCGGTACAGAAAATTCCAATGTGCACATCCACAAACTGAAACAGATACGAACAAGTTTCAAAGACGAAACAGTGCGAAATCGCATCATTCAAATGTCATACCAATCAAAACGAAGCGTCATTCAACGTGCTCAAACGAACACGATGATCAGACAAACTGGACTCGAACGAACACATCACCATGAGGAATCAAACCATAACTATATATGTGACTGTGCAGTGTATTACGATGAAAGTGATTTAGTAAGGTACCGATTTATCCACAGACGTCAGTTCAAATTGTAACATGATTACTTCCCAAACTATTCTACACTTGTTCATAAACACGTGTCTTCACATAATCACAGATTACAAGTTCAAACTTAAATATTCACGCTCTCACATTTCAGATGACTATGCATTGAGCGAACCAACAGGTGAGTTACATTCTTTATTAGTCAACAGAACGCACTATATCAGTCATGAAATGTAACTCACTTCAGTCGAATATATACACTTTCTGACAATGTGATGTGCTGAATGGTTCAAGTAATATTTGCATTAGTTGAACACACTGTCATTCTGTGATAAACAAGCTAGACATAGGATCATTGAGAAATTTCATGGAATACACTGAATCATATAGATTTGAAGAGAGTTTGCTCAAATGTGTGAATTGTGATGAATATGGAAAAGAGTTGACCATGTTGATAAACTGATACAACGGGATGGAAATAGAAGGTTAATCAGATTTCTGTGTTATATACAACGTGTGAATTGTCAACAAAATGACCACACAATAACCGAGTGACTTCGACAGAATGACAGTCACTTTACAAGTTCTATAATTGCGAAGGTTATCTGAGAGGGAGATTGTGACGGAGAGAGAGAGTGAGAGATAGTGAGAGTTAGAGAGATTGAGAGTGAGGGAGAGGGAGAGAGAGGGAGAAAGCAAGAGAGAGATGTATAGATGCATAGGTGTACAGATGTGCAGATGAAGAGATGTAGAGAGAGATAGAGTTTGAAGAGAGAAATGTGCACAGACTGACGGCGAAACGTTTCGGTACAGAAAATTCCAGTGTGCACATCCACAAACTGAAACAGATACGAACAAGTTTCAAAGACGAAACAGTGCGAAATCGCATCATTCAAATGTCATACCAATCAAAACGAAGCGTCATTCAACGTGCTCAAACGAACACGATGATCAGACAAACTGGACTCGAACGAACACATCACCATGAGGAATCAAACCATAACTATATATGTGACTGTGCAGTGTATTACGATGAAAGTGATTTAGTAAGGTACCGATTTATCCACAGACGTCAGTTCAAATTGTAACATGATTACTTCCCAAACTATTCTACACTTGTTCATAAACACGTGTCTTCACATAATCACAGATTACAAGTTCACACTTAAATATTCACGCTCTCACATTTCAGATTACTATGCATTGAGCGAACCAACAGGTGAGTTACATTCTTTATTAGTCAACAGAACGCACTATATCAGTCATGAAATGTAACTCACTTCAGTCGAATATATACACTTTCTGACAATGTGATGTGCTGAATGGTTCAAGTAATATTTGCATTAGTTGAACACACTGTCATTCTGTGATAAACAAGCTAGACATAGGATCATTGAGAAATTTCATGGAATACACTGAATCATATACATGTGAAGAGATTTTGCTCAAATGTGTGAATTGTGATGAATATGGAAAAGAGTTGACCATGTTGATAAACTGATACAACGGGATGGAAATAGAAGGTTAATCAGATTTCTGTGTTATATACAACGTGTGAATTGTCAACAAAATGACCACACAATAACCGAGTGACTTCGACAGAATGACAGTCACTTTACAAGTTCTATAATTGCGAAGGTTATCTGAGAGGGAGATTGAGACGGAGAGAGAGAGTGAGAGAGAGTGAGAGTGAGGGAGAGGGAGAGAGAGGGAGAAAGCAAGAGAGAGATGTATAGATGCATAGATGTACAGATGTACAGATGAAGAGATGTGGAGAGAGATAGAGTTTGAAGAGAGAAATGTGCACAGACTGACGGAGAAACGTTTCGGTACAGAAAATTACAATGTGCACATCCACAAACTGAAACAGATACGAACAAGTTTCAAAGACGAAACAGTGCGAAATCGCAACATTCAAATGTCATACCAATCAAAACGAAGCATCATTCAACGTGCTCAAACGAACACGATGATCAAACAAACTGGACTCAAACGAACACATCACCATGAGGAATCAAACCATAACTATTTATGTGACTGTGCAATGTATTACGATGAAAGTGATTTAGTAAGGTACCGATTTATCCACAGACGTCAGTTCAAATTGTAACATGATTACTTCCCAAACTATTCTACACTTGTTCATAAACACATGTCTTCACATAATCACAGATTACAAGTTCAAACTTAAATATTCACGCTCTCACATTTCAGGTGACCTCGCATCAGACAAACCCACAGGTGAGTTACATTCTTTATTAGTCAACAGAACGCACTATATCAGTCATGAAATGTAACTCACTTCAGTCGAATATATACACTTTCTGACAATGTGATGTGCTGAATGGTTCAAGTAATATTTGCATTAGTTGAACACACTGTCATTCTGTGATAAACAAGCTAGACATAGGATCATTGAGAAATTTCATGGAATACACTGAATCATATACATGTGAAGAGAATTTGCTCAAATGTGTGAATTGTGATGAATATGGAAAAGAGTTGACCATGTTGATAAACTGATACAACGGGATGGAAATAGAAGGTTAATCAGATTTCTGTGTTATATACAACGTGTGAATTGTCAACAAAATGACCACACAATAACCGAGTGACGTCGACAGAATGACAGTCACTTTACAAGTTCTATAATTGCGAAAGTTATCTGAGAGGGAGATTGAGACGGAGAGAGAGAGTGAGAGAGAGTGAGAGTGAGGGAGAGGGAGAGAGAGGGAGAAAGCAAGAGAGAGATGTATAGATGCATAGGTGTACAGATGTGCAGATGAAGAGATGTAGAGAGAGATAGAGTTTGAAGAGAGAAATGTGCACAGACTGACGCAGAAACGTTTCGGCACAGAAAATTCCAATGTGCACATTGACAAACTGAAACAGATACGAACAAGTTTCAAAGACGAAACAGTGCGAAATCGCAACATTCAAATGTCATACCAATCAAAACGAAGCGTCATTCAACGTGCTCAAACGAACACGATGATCAGACAAACTGGACTCGAACGAACACATCACCATGAGGAATCAAACCATAACTATATATGTGACTGTGCAGTGTATTACGATGAAAGTGATTTAGTAAGGTACCGATTTATCCACAGACGTCAGTTCAAATTGTAACATGATTACTTTCCAAACTATTCTACACTTGTTCATAAACACATGTCTTCACATAATCACAGATTACAAGTTCAAACTTAAATATTCACGCTCTCACATTTCAGGTGACCTCGCATCAGACAAACCCACAGGTGAGTTACATTCTTTATTAGTCAACAGAACGCACTATATCAGTCATGAAATGTAACTCACTTCAGTCGAATATATACACTTTCTGACAATGTGATGTGCTGAATGGTTCAAGTAATATTTGCATTAGTTGAACACACTGTCATTCTGTGATAAACAAGCTAGACATAGGATCATTGAGAAATTTCATGGAATACACTGAATCATATACATGTGAAGAGATTTTGCTCAAATGTGTGAATTGTGATGAATATGGAAAAGAGTTGACCATGTTGATAAACTGATACAACGGGATGGAAATAGAAGGTTAATCAGATTTCTGTGTTATATACAACGTGTGAATTGTCAACAAAATGACCACACAATAACCGAGTGACTTCGACAGAATGACAGTCACTTTACAAGTTCTATAATTGCGAAGGTTATCTGAGAGGGAGATTGAGACGGAGAGAGAGAGTGAGAGAGAGTGAGAGTGAGGGAGAGGGAGAGAGAGGGAGAAAGCAAGAGAGAGATGTATAGATGCATAGATGTACAGATGTACAGATGAAGAGATGTGGAGAGAGATAGAGTTTGAAGAGAGAAATGTGCACAGACTGACGGAGAAACGTTTCGGTACAGAAAATTACAATGTGCACATCCACAAACTGAAACAGATACGAACAAGTTTCAAAGACGAAACAGTGCGAAATCGCAACATTCAAATGTCATACCAATCAAAACGAAGCATCATTCAACGTGCTCAAACGAACACGATGATCAAACAAACTGGACTCAAACGAACACATCACCATGAGGAATCAAACCATAACTATTTATGTGACTGTGCAATGTATTACGATGAAAGTGATTTAGTAAGGTACCGATTTATCCACAGACGTCAGTTCAAATTGTAACATGATTACTTCCCAAACTATTCTACACTTGTTCATAAACACATGTCTTCACATAATCACAGATTACAAGTTCAAACTTAAATATTCACGCTCTCACATTTCAGGTGACCTCGCATCAGACAAACCCACAGGTGAGTTACATTCTTTATTAGTCAACAGAACGCACTATATCAGTCATGAAATGTAACTCACTTCAGTCGAATATATACACTTTCTGACAATGTGATGTGCTGAATGGTTCAAGTAATATTTGCATTAGTTGAACACACTGTCATTCTGTGATAAACAAGCTAGACATAGGATCATTGAGAAATTTCATGGAATACACTGAATCATATACATGTGAAGAGATTTTGCTCAAATGTGTGAATTGTGATGAATATGGAAAAGAGTTGACCATGTTGATAAACTGATACAACGGGATGGAAATAGAAGGTTAATCAGATTTCTGTGTTATATACAACGTGTGAATTGTCAACAAAATGACCACACAATAACCGAGTGACTTCGACAGAATGACAGTCACTTTACAAGTTCTATAATTGCGAAGGTTATCTGAGAGGGAGATTGAGACGGAGAGAGAGAGTGAGAGAGAGTGAGAGTGAGGGAGAGGGAGAGAGAGGGAGAAAGCAAGAGAGAGATGTATAGATGCATAGATGTACAGATGTACAGATGAAGAGATGTGGAGAGAGATAGAGTTTGAAGAGAGAAATGTGCACAGACTGACGGAGAAACGTTTCGGTACAGAAAATTACAATGTGCACATCCACAAACTGAAACAGATACGAACAAGTTTCAAAGACGAAACAGTGCGAAATCGCAACATTCAAATGTCATACCAATCAAAACGAAGCATCATTCAACGTGCTCAAACGAACACGATGATCAAACAAACTGGACTCAAACGAACACATCACCATGAGGAATCAAACCATAACTATTTATGTGACTGTGCAATGTATTACGATGAAAGTGATTTAGTAAGGTACCGATTTATCCACAGACGTCAGTTCAAATTGTAACATGATTACTTCCCAAACTATTCTACACTTGTTCATAAACACATGTCTTCACATAATCACAGATTACAAGTTCAAACTTAAATATTCACGCTCTCACATTTCAGGTGACCTCGCATCAGACAAACCCACAGGTGAGTTACATTCTTTATTAGTCAACAGAACGCACTATATCAGTCATGAAATGTAACTCACTTCAGTCGAATATATACACTTTCTGACAATGTGATGTGCTGAATGGTTCAAGTAATATTTGCATTAGTTGAACACACTGTCATTCTGTGATAAACAAGCTAGACATAGGATCATTGAGAAATTTCATGGAATACACTGAATCATATACATGTGAAGAGATTTTGCTCAAATGTGTGAATTGTGATGAATATGGAAAAGAGTTGACCATGTTGATAAACTGATACAACGGGATGGAAATAGAAGGTTAATCAGATTTCTGTGTTATATACAACGTGTGAATTGTCAACAAAATGACCACACAATAACCGAGTGACTTCGACAGAATGACAGTCACTTTACAAGTTCTATAATTGCGAAGGTTATCTGAGAGGGAGATTGAGACGGAGAGAGAGAGTGAGAGAGAGTGAGAGTGAGGGAGAGGGAGAGAGAGGGAGAAAGCAAGAGAGAGATGTATAGATGCATAGATGTACAGATGTACAGATGAAGAGATGTGGAGAGAGATAGAGTTTGAAGAGAGAAATGTGCACAGACTGACGGAGAAACGTTTCGGTACAGAAAATTACAATGTGCACATCCACAAACTGAAACAGATACGAACAAGTTTCAAAGACGAAACAGTGCGAAATCGCAACATTCAAATGTCATACCAATCAAAACGAAGCATCATTCAACGTGCTCAAACGAACACGATGATCAAACAAACTGGACTCAAACGAACACATCACCATGAGGAATCAAACCATAACTATTTATGTGACTGTGCAATGTATTACGATGAAAGTGATTTAGTAAGGTACCGATTTATCCACAGACGTCAGTTCAAATTGTAACATGATTACTTCCCAAACTATTCTACACTTGTTCATAAACACATGTCTTCACATAATCACAGATTACAAGTTCAAACTTAAATATTCACGCTCTCACATTTCAGGTGACCTCGCATCAGACAAACCCACAGGTGAGTTACATTCTTTATTAGTCAACAGAACGCACTATATCAGTCATGAAATGTAACTCACTTCAGTCGAATATATACACTTTCTGACAATGTGATGTGCTGAATGGTTCAAGTAATATTTGCATTAGTTGAACACACTGTCATTCTGTGATAAACAAGCTAGACATAGGATCATTGAGAAATTTCATGGAATACACTGAATCATATACATGTGAAGAGATTTTGCTCAAATGTGTGAATTGTGATGAATATGGAAAAGAGTTGACCATGTTGATAAACTGATACAACGGGATGGAAATAGAAGGTTAATCAGATTTCTGTGTTATATACAACGTGTGAATTGTCAACAAAATGACCACACAATAACCGAGTGACTTCGACAGAATGACAGTCACTTTACAAGTTCTATTATTGAATGTTTTCTGAGTGTTGATTTGTTGTTCCATTGGTTATTATGCGTTTGAAATTGAACATTTGTTATTCTTTAATAATCCACTGTTTATTTATTAAATTATCTCATATTGTACGATAGATCCCCTCAAGATTTGAATTTTTTTGCACTCTCGTTTTTTCTTTGTTATTAGTGTTGTCGAATTCCCAATAAGATTTTTGTTTTATTGGCATTTAGCTCTCTTTAGATTATCTGTAATCGGATGGTGATTTATATACACACCCTCGTCTTTCTTAAAATTTCACTTTAATAAATTGCTGGTTTGTAAATTCTTGTATACCTTCTCCTTACAACTAATTGAAAAGCCTTCACGAATTACAAATTATTGATTATAGTTCCAGAACATTTGAAAACGAGAATTAAACATTACAAAGATGCATATTTTCACTCTTCAATACAAAAATGTAAGTTATTTAGAATAATGTTAAATTTGTTTAAATGCAAGTATGCTTATCAAATAAATCATCTTGATGTTTCTCATAAATCGTGTGTTTATGGAATTGACGTTACGAGTGATTGTGGACCAACTGCAGGACAAACTTCACTAACGTATTACCAAACAGCATAATTTGTTACGTTCAACTTCTTGCTTCGATGGGCATGATTTTCGTTTGATTAACTAATTTTGCAAAATCATTACCACATTAGCTATGCATGTGAAACTCACATCTGGACTACCTAACTTCATCTCAAAAATAACTGTTTTGGGTCTTGTGCACTTATACACTAGCAAATAACCCATTTTCATGAACTTCATCGCAGTTTGTCGTAGCACGTGTCCACCATAATTAACTCGGTCAAATCAACATCGTAAAAGATTCTTCATTATGAAATAGAATTTGTAATATTCAACTATGAACAATATTCGAACTACTGTTGATAAAAATCTATATGACTTTGGTTTCAGTTTTATCTCTTGAACCATATACACGCGCGAGTTCCACAAGAGCACCACAGATATATCACGAAGGTAAGTAACTTGTTTATTAATTAAACTAGCTTACACATTTGCACAGTAAACGCTTTCAAAACATCTGCATTCTACAACGACTGATATGAAAACATTGATATGCTTTCGCTTCTCATGTATTGACGTAGGCTTGAAGACGTTTCAGCCTTATCAACTGAAGAATGAACAGAGTCAGGTCCATTGCTTTTATTATTGAAAAAAATTCGCTGATGAATTTCATTTGTTTAAAGGATGGTGGAAAACAGTCAAGTTGTTGGGATTCAAACTCTCGAAAAAATTCAAACTTCACGTCTTCAAAGTTTAGTACAACAATGATTGTTATTCTCTAAAAATGTTTTCACTGTGTTTTCTTTGTAATACATCCAACGTGGTATTATCAACTGTGAATGTACTTCTGGAGTATTTCTTATTTCTTCTAGAATGTCTGAGATTAGAAAAGTTATACTTCACAAAGTGGGCAGTACATTATCTATCAAGTAAGTCCTGTTGTGATGCTTCTTCGTCTGTACAAATTGCACAGTTTGGATTTGTACTCACGGGATTTATTATTTTAAACACAAAGTCTCTCATTATGAAATCAGGTGTATTCGACCTCCCTTTGTAAATGAGACTAACGTACCAGAGAAATGTTTGTGATTAGCACAATTCCTAGTCAGATCGTCGTTATATAATGAATGATAGACGACACCGCACACCATGTCACTTCCAGACTTTACAACAGTACTTACAATGAGACCACACAGACACAATGAATTTCTCAAAATGAAGTATCGTATATGTGCGTCTGCTTTTAACTACGTATTTATTATTCTATTTTTCTTACAGAAAATGGAGCAACTGATATCACTCTGTTGCAAAGTTATGAAAGTACGTAGTTTTTCATTGTTCTAGACAGTTTTCGGGAGAGAAGGATCAGCAGCTTGTTTGCAAAATGTTCCATTTTACAGTCCACAAAACTTAACAGATTAATATACGTCTTTGTATATCCGAAAATATCGCTATGTACATACAGATTCGTTTGACATGCAACCAAAAAGTGCACGAAATGTTTGGATGCCTGAATAAGGGTTGTTCATTTGTATGATGTCACATAAATATCTTTCACACTCATATGTGTACTTTGCTCTCGTGAAGCCATTGATTTTTGAGTGTAAAAAAGCCAATAATACTTGCTTACCTGTGTGGTTGTACATTTTAAAATCGTCATATTGACCGAACCAGATTGTCACAGTTCAGAGATGAGAGGTGGTTATTATTTAATTTTCAGAACGTGGTGCATATCTCTCTATCTGTACGGTGTCCTCGGCTTGCTAAGTGAACAGGGTCTCCTTATACGTTCATGGATGAAATATATTAGAGAAGCTGTCTCTCGCTAACAATACGACGAAAATGTGTAAAAAATATAAAATTAGGTGATGACTACCTCATGCACATGGAAATGCATATGAGCCTGAAATTTATGATTTGCACGAAACCGTCATGCAGTCTTAAATAAACCTTCAGCGCGGTCCATGTTTCTCTGAACTAGATATTATTCAAATCACAGATCACCTTCAAACAGTGACTTTACAGTGTAAATGGACGAAATGATTCTCAATAGCTACCATAAACCCTCACAATTTTTGTTTTCTTTTCCAAAAACAGATGAATACGAAGAGGCAAAGAAGGGAGATAAAAATGCTGACCCCCGGAGAGACTGTAATTATCATTAACATTTTAATTACTGCAAACAAATTTGAAACAACTTCTCGTAAATATCCAATGGTTCTACTCTTAAACGCATTTACATTCGACACAGAGGTTTACGAAAGTGAGGCCTTCCTTCTGAGCAAAAGTGCTTGCAAAATCTACGTATTAATCGATAACACAAGCAATAAAGATGAAAAACGATTACTGTATTCGAAGTGATTGAATTTTGGTGTGATGTATTTGCACTCAGAATTAACATTTGGATGATAGCAATAATATGTATATTCTGGAAGTAATAATTTCAGAATTCACGCCAGTTTACAGGCATGGTCAGCTTCACATAAATGGAAACACTAGATATACGGAACAGACATGAGCCATAACGAATTAATTAAAATCATCTACAACTAAGGGAAGTAAAATGGAAACAGAGAGCACGGAACAACAATTACTGAGAACACTACTGTGAACCATTTACAATCTAATGCGAATATTGTGACAGAAAATTTATAACGACTTTTCCTAGTGTTATAGTTGTCTTATCTTTATCGCCATTTTCACGAACGACCAATGTTACTAAACATGTGACCCTGACGTCTGCTCACAGTAGGTGAAAATATTGGTCATGAATTGTTCATTATTAAATGGTTCACCAACAGTGATATAATGTCTATCACTTTTATCCACTATAATTTTTCAATAACTGACGAGATTTAATTGAATGCTTATTGCATAAATTATTCCTTTCACAGGGGGTGGACAGTTACGAGCAAGTATTTCTAAGAAGTGGAAAGAGAGAGAAATTCTTGACGACGTCGAAAGTAATGTTACACACTTCGCCCTTTTCTAGTAAACGTAACAAAAACAGTAGAGTAAACTCACTGATAACTTCAATTGACCTATCAACTAGGCATCTTATGATATCTCAAATGTTGAACGAACCAGATAAATTAAAATCAACGTTCATTATTGACAGCATAACAGACTGACATTTAGAACGAACAATTTCAAACTATTTATGAGATGACATCCAACAATATTGTTTGAAGTCTTTTAGCTACACAACTATAATCGGTAAATGGTTATTCAAATGCAAAATAATAGTACAAGTATTCCCAAACGACAGTGGAAATGAACACAACTGAAACAAACGTTGTTGAATGAAATAGTGAAAGAATGTTCGTAAAATGATACACTGTCTGAGAGTACAAGTGACATAAGAGAATGAAATACTGTAAACATGAAAACTGTTCGTTTAGTAATTTGATAGGTTTATAATGAGAATCATTATTATTCCACTTTAAGGTGCTTACATCGCTGGACCGCGCACAAACGTGAATGTGAATAAAGGTGAGTTTGGCATATTCCACCTTTAAGTACGATTTTGTTTATTAATATCACTAACACTTTATTGTGTGAAAAGACCGAATGACTAGTGATTATCTACAATTCACCTATTTTCAAACGCTTTCATGTAAGCAAAGTTGGATAGTGGCGTTACGAACTTAGCTACTGAGTCATGGTAGCCACATGATTGTGCAATATGGCGAAGTTCAAATCCACTCGTAACCGTCTAGTTGGACCTTCCCATTGATACTTGGCACTACAATTGATAAGTCTCTTATTCGCATATGTGTATACTGTGTTTAATGCCTCGATATTGCCTTAAGCGTTATAAGCAAAGATGGATAGTGGCTGGTAGTGGAATCCAGGATGCGCGTTTTGTCCTAGTTGGGACTCGTCAGCTGGATGAACCTGAATCTCAGAGTTGATGTTTGCTCTGACACTCCATCACAATACCGTCGACTTCAAACGTCATCGCGTTATTCACTTAGCCACTGAGTTCTGATAGCTTTCATTTAGTTGCATCAAATTCGTCAACTAAATTTTCAATGATACTCTGTCAGAATGAATAAAATTAATCCAAAATTCCCGTGAATAATGTATGATTCTGCTCTAAAAATTCACAGAGGAACTGAAGAAACAGTTAACGAATACTGGAAATAATATTGAAGCTCAACTCAGTAAGCTGAACATTAATAATAATGAGTTTTTTGTTGTTGCATGCCCAACTTACATCATGTGATTTGAGAAAATACGGTTCATTGGTCCTCATTGTTATATTTAATAGTCTGTCAATTTTCCCGTGACTAGATCGCAAATCAGAATACAGACTTGTACAACATTTTCTGGACCAAACCAATGACGCGTCTATCAGAACGAACAGCCTAGAGTCAACTCTCAGTCTTATTGTTTCTTCTCGTCTAGTCCTACACGTTTGAATGCAGAACACAATCTCGGCTTCCTTTCTATGAATCATGTATTTCAAACATAACCAGTTTATATTCAAGCGAGTCCAACAGCACCATACCATGAAAAATAAAATAACCATTATACAAAGTCAAGTCAAAAAGTGTTCATGAGTGTGAGCAACTGTAGCTAATAAATTTAAATAACTCGAAAATAATAAATCATACCATAATATTCAATGCGTCAAATGAATCTTCATAATAAGAGAAATATAAACCAAATACTTACTAGTTATCTAATAGAAATATATGTATTAATGGTGCATAAATAATTCCTAGCAGTTACCATTCATTCAATCTTCGTTAGGATATAACATTTATAAGGTTGAAATGATCGTAACAACACATCGCCGACTATGATGCAACAGAGTGGGGGACACCTCCAATTTCACATCCACCAAGGAATTCAGCTAAACTTATGTTGTTGTCATTTCATTTCTTTTGACACAATTCAAGTGTAGTTACTACGTGAAATACAACTATACACAAGTTGTTGTGCTAACTACACACACACTACCACTCTCAGACAGTTCAGCAGCAATATGGTTTTCATAATTAAACTTATGAATTGAAAATGAGTTTGATTTCTGATTGTCGGATTAAATCAAATACTTCATGTGCTTTGCCAACTGTAACCACTCATTTTTATTGTTTTCTTTAGACAATGTCAAGGAATTGGAATCGAAGGCGATACAAGCAGCAAATAAACACATGAATAATAGAGGTGATAAACTCAGCATGTTTTTTATTCAAAACAAATTCTGACCGTCAAACTGAAATTGATTAGACGACACACATCACAAGTGATATCAGGGATATTGCAGATATATGTTATGTTGTTGTTTACAATTCAGTCCTGAGTAATTGCGTGTGAAATTCACATTGTTTGAGGACTATGAGAAAGGCGAATGAGAAAGGACCGAATATTAATTCACTTATAATAATACTCAAGATGTTTCATTGAAAAACGATGACAGATTCGCTTAGTGATGAAGAAATCGAAGAGGGTTGATTGTCAGTAAATAACGCAATATTTATTAACAGTTCAGAATAACAGATATTCATTTACATTTCTAGACTAGATTATTCTAGTTGATGAGATGGTGAATTCAGGCAACAGATAAATCACATGTCACTTAATATTACTGAAGTGTTTAATTACAACCTTTCCTGTGATTGTTAGTAGCGTGATACTTAATGTAGTGAACTATAATCGTGGAATTATGTATGCATGTATATGACACTTCCTAGTTTATTTTAGATCATTAGAAGCTTATATTTATTTTTCTTACTTTAGATGATAAGTCACTTGAAAAACAACATAAAGAAGCCTATTCGACATTAGGCAAAGAATTACGTAATCATATTTACATATTTTACATTAATTTAAATCATTTAATTGTAAAACCGTAAGCCTCATAGAAGATATATGAACGATTTGTTTCATAAAATATGGTTTATTCACAAATCAATATGGGTTGGCATACATACAAAATCTTTTGTTTCTTTTCATAGGTTCATTGGTTGACTTGATGGGAGAAGCTGAATTTCAAAGGATTCTATTATTAACTAGTATGCTTTAAGATTTTTAACTTCATTTTTCTTAGCACTACCCAAAGATGAACAAATAAAAATGATTATACAAGCAATGGATAAAGATTCAACCAATTGCAGCTGTAAGTTTCAAAGCACACATTGCAAACATTTCTCATGAGTCAACATTGACACACGAGGTCAGAAAACGTCGAACAGTGTTCTCATATTCACTGCTTCTTAAATATTTTTAATATAGAATAAGTATCGAATGATGTTCTACCTGAACTAAACATACAAAAGCGTAGTTGTTATTTACTAATAGAAAGAATGCTTGGTCGAATATGATCATATTATATCCTGATACATTTTCTCCAGAAACGTTCACTGCGATATTTAGGAATTATACGCCAGTGATTTTTCAATGAACATAGTACCATTACGATAACTTAATATGATAACTTATGAATATAAATTGGAAGAATATACATTGACAAAACAAATTGTAATGTCAAAAATAACGAGAATATTCGAATTCGGATGGTGCATACTTCCATGTAAATAAAAAACACTTCTTCCATTGCTTTTTATACAAATGCAAAGTTTACTATTCCATCAGCTGTGCGAATATGCTATCGCCAAATATCGCACATTACGTCGTTTCACATTTTATTCAGTAGTATCCTTTGTTGGTAGATTGTCAGAAATGCACTCAAGTTTCTTGTTTAAGCACTAGAATTTGCAAACGTATTTCCTTGGAAATTTACTCCACTCTCTATTTTTCTGTTCCAGGAGAATGATAATGTTTTCAACTGAACCGCAGTGTTCGTTTATGATATGGACAGACATGCTTTGGATCGTTAACAGTTTTCTGTGTCAATCGCTTTTTCAATAAATAATACGCACAAACATTTTCTTCCGATTTGTTTCATTTTGCGTGTATTTACAACATGATATCGATGAAACACCATCAATGTCAAGCAAAATGTAGGCAAAAGATTAACAATATTTATTTACTCTGAAGAAGTGAGTTACATTGAGTCACAAAACGTCACAAATACAATTTTCCACTAATTGTGATATCACAAAAATATATATCTATAATTAGTGTTCCGGCCTGCTCAAAATGTTTTATCTTCATTAGAGAATGTATACGGTTGAAACATCCATATGCCATGATTTTAAACAACCTGTGAAACCATCAAGTCATCACCGGAAAGTTCATTAGGTCTTCTCCACTCACTTAACAAATTTATTTATAAACGAAACCAGATGTAGACAATTGTACAGTCCAAAGATAACTATATATATACGGTAATCAATGTTGGTGATCATGTTTGATCTAGTAATCTTCACATAAATTGGAATGAAATATCAAGTCAAATGGGAAGCACAACCACATATTGAAATCATTAATCGTTAATCGAATTTCGCAAAAATACTTTCGAAGCAACTGTGAGATTTAGTTGCTAGGGTTTGACGTACTGCACAAAGAATCCAGTTGTTGGTAATCACAGAGACGATGCATACCAACTAGGTGTGTATTGGCATTCCGGTCGACAGGTATACATACTAACAGTAGACCTATGGCTTTCATATCCTACAATTCTTCTTAAACCCACTTTGTAGTTTACAAATGTTGGTGCGTTTGTCATCCTAGTAAGTCTCTAGTTAGTAGAGAAGTGGCCACAATCTGGTAGACGAAAGTTCATACATTTAGTTCGAGAAAGCCCTACCATTGTGAAATACGTATTCATATACAAACCATGTAATTATCTGTCTACTATGATAGAGTAAATCTTTGAAAAGCCATTTCCACTATTTTGTAACTCACAGACAAATGCGGAAGAATTTGTCATGATAAGTATCGTGTCTCCTTATTATGTTGTACTTGTGAATTGTAAACTGTGTATCTTCAAGAAAAGTTCACACCATTGAAATGTAAAACCAAAATGTGAATCGACAGCCAAAATATTATCAGAATATTGTGTTTTGGTGAGTACTTGAAAACGGATCCAACAGAAACCGAACTTCAAAGTGCTTGCGTTCGGATGTAGTTGGAACTCAAGCATATTGTTGAATTTGACGGTTATTGAATCACATGAACGCTCTAACGTTGTCTATAAACAACTACATGCGTATCACAGCAAAACTACATTTTTTCTCTTTATATTTACAATCGTCAACCGCTAGCTAGGAAACGGAAATGGAAAATACTGACTCCTACTGTTATACGTCGACATTTCTATGACGACTGTTTTGTCACGCAACACCGACCTAGGTTTTACATTTATCCATTTATCTACACTAGGATGTATTAAAAAGAGAATCTATTTAAAACTGATGAATAACTTAATCATTCTTCACCTAACATATACGATTTATTACTGTATGACTGTGACGATCAGCTTAAAGGAAACAATAATTCACGCACATCTTCTCGCCAGTAATGAAACATGACAAATATGTCATTGACTTACAAAGCTGCTTCGTATATTTCTTCCCTACTGAAGTAGACTTGCCAAAAAGTCCAATAATATTTATTCTACGTTACATTGAAGTAAGTCAGTATACAGCTATCAGGCCGGTTTAATCTGATTAGTGTTGCGAAATATCCTGATACTCATTTTATTTGAAAGAAAAAAATAAATCCAGGTAATCTCGACGACGGGAATAATTCATAAACTGAAAAGAAGTGAATTACTGATCATCTGAGAACATTCTGTACTTTAGACATTACAGAGACAATAACAATAAGAATGATGGCATTACACTGATTGTTTTCCACAATTCCGATGAGAATAAAAACAGATACTATTCGTTTATTCATAAGAAGTCACGTTCTACTGAGATGTATTTTTATGAACGAGGTATTTTCTCTCCGACAACGTCTAGTTAATATCAATTGTTTTGTTCAGTTATTAAAGCAGTTTATATGTTATGTTGCATGACGAATATATTGTGAATGGAGTTAAGGAGAATATAGTTTCATTTTACTGTTCACACAACAATTTACACATGAAAACTCAAAAATAATTTTCACCACATCAGGCCTATCATTTCAACTTCTCGACGGTTTTCTAATTAAATTTTATGGCACTCAAAAAATACTCTCATGAATACGCTTGTTATAGGTTGATTAAAGATCGTTCAAATGTGACAAACAGTCATATTTCAATTCAATAAGAAGAAAAGAATTCAGCGAAGAAAATTTTATTTTTGACGAAACCATTCACTCAAGCTGTACGTTCGTATATATAGTTAGATGGAAAATACATGTCTACAGGAGCCTAAAAAATATTGCATTATAAATTGATTCGGCAACAAATAATAAATGAGGTTACGTCTTAATCAAGGGGTATGAAAGAAATTAATAATTTATGGGTCAGATAGTCCTATTGACAAATATGAAGAAAAGCGACAAACACAAAGGTCATAATAATAATCTGAATTAATTATTATTATTATTAATGGCTTTATTCAATAATATAATCTGGTACAATATAGAATTCTCAGCACGAGTTATTTCAACAAGTTTTTTACCAAAAAAAAGCGGAAAAAACAAACAAAAAAAACAACAGAAATGAAATAAAATAAAAAAAGGTTTAGGAAAATCTGAGTTTATACAAATTATCGAATTTGAGACATGCTTAAGAAGACAGGTTATTTACTAGGTCAACTCTAACAGCCTGTTATTCACAAAGTAAATTTGCTAAGTAAGGTATTACAGAACTTTTATAGATTTGCTTGCGTGCATGGATTTTATTGTATTTACGTCTCGTTCTACCAGAAGATATACAAGGAGAAAGATATGAATGAAGCGGGTGGTTAGTATCTGATAAGATAACACCTGCCAAGAGTTTGCAAGACTTAAGATGTCTATCCACAAGCATATTAACAATGACTTCAAAAGATTCACCACATACCTTGCAAACTGCCTTCAGCATTCTACGCAAAATAGCAAAGTCTCTTCTCGAAAGCCCGGGAAAGAATAATGGAGAACAATATAAAATAATAGGTAATATGCAGGAATTTACAAATTGTAAGAGTCAATGGCGAGTAATCCCAAAAGCATGCAGCCTCTTTATGTAGTATGTCAAACGGTAAACTTTTTTCGATAACAGTAAAACATGAGAAGACCAAGAAAGATCAGAGGAAAAAGTAACACCAAGATATTTGACTCTCGACACTGTGTTTGTTAAGGAGTCTCCAATGGCACAAGCATTATGGGATCCCAACATAGAGTATAGGTTCTGTCCATGTCTCAAGCTAAAATTAACAGCTTGACATTTAGATGGATTGAGTAAGAGACTATTACCAACAGACCACCTTTCAATACGAGATAAAAACTCATTCATTTCTATAGGATGTAAGGAGGTAGAAATTGGCATACATACAGTGAGGTCGTCCGCATATTTTACAAAAGTGTTTTCTGTGGAAGATGGCAGATCATGCAAAAAGAAAGAGAAGGGCAGAGGTGAAAGAACAGCTCCTTGTGGCACACCTACAGTAGACAGTAGAGATGTTGAACACTTTCCTTCAGTACAGTGTACTGTTCTCTTCCAGAAAGGTAGGAGCGTAGCCAATTGGTTATCCAGCTGTCAGTGTCGATGCGAATCAGCTTGTTAAGTAAGAGGTGTCTTGGAATAGAATCAAAAGCAGAGGTAAAGTCCAGGAAAGCGCATCTAACATACTTCTTACCCTTTTCCAACCCGAACACTATATTGTGATGCAGAACAGCAACGGCATCTAATGTGCTTCTTTTGCATTTGTAAGCAAACTGAAATGGATCACAGTGCTCTTTTATTGCAGGTTGAAGTGGTTGTATCAGTAATTTTTCCATTATTTTGAGGAAAGGTGAGGTTATTGCTATGGGTCTAAGTTTCACATTTTTATCACCAGAAGCTTTTTTAGGTATAGGGATTACCTTTATCTTTCTCCACATTTTCAGTAAGACATTAGTTGAGAAGGATCTGTTAAAAATATTCGTTAATGGATAACATAAAACATCAGCACATTTTTTAAAAAGGAGGTTTGGGATACCATCAGGTCCTAAACATTGAGATGAATTCAGAGACTGGAGACATTTCCGGACATCATTTTCAGTGAAACTGGGGACACAATTATTCTTCAAACCCTTGGATATAGGGAACATGATGTCAGATGACTGTTGAATAAAGGACTTATTTAAGTCACAAACATTTAGCTGATTATCGCTTCTAGTCTGCCTGTCCCCTGTAATTTCTTTAAAGAGTTTCCACATACTTTGAGAGCTTTTACAAGATAGGAGTTTTTGAGTGAACACAGAGTTGAGACGTCTAATCTCTTGGTTTATTTGACCATTTAACTTACGAACTTCAATAGTGTTTTTCTCCTTGTACATCCTTTCTTTTACCCTCCGTAGTCGTTTTAGTTGTGGAGATGTAAGTCGATCAAAACTTAAAAAGAAGGTTTCGGTAGGACAGCAAATATCAAAACAGAATTTAAGATAAGAGGTGATAACATCCGTTGTGTTTTCTATTGAGTCATCTGTAAGTACTTCCCAGTTGGTCGTACGAAACATGTTTTTCAGATTTTGTAAATTTTCTTCTGAGTAATTCCTATACATTACTTTTTTGGTATGGTGTATGTGTGTACTCTTTCCATGTTTACCATATACTTTAGGTAGGACACGAATTATACAGTGATCCGAACTAGACAATGGAGCACGTTTGCGAGTCACATATGTACCCGCATCATTAATGAAAACCAAGTCTAGATGAGCATTCAAACGAGTAGGAAAATCTACTACATTTAGGTGACCTAGTGATGTAAGGAAGCTACAGTCACATGAATTGAAATCACCACATACAATTGAAAGTGAATCACTGAAGGCAGTAACGGCGAATTCAGTAAATTTATCAGTGAAGACAGATAGCGCAGATGATGTGCAGTCTGGAGTCATGTAGATATTGGTAACATAAATATATTTGTATTTATTCAAGTGTTTTGGACGGCACCTTAAAGTTAGACAGTCAATAAAGTCGTTTGAAAACTTGAAACAGGCAAAAGTAGATCGACACCAGTTAACGTTTACAAAAGTAGCTACTCCGCCACCACAAGTCTTTTTATTGTTTGATCGATCCTGACGATAGATATTAAAATCACGTAATGACACTAAGCAATCATCCTGTAAGTCAGTTAACCAAGATTCTTGAATTGTGATGACACCACAATTACGATACATGTTTTGACTTAGCAGAAATTGGAGATAGTCCACCTTGTTAATTAGTGATCGACAGTTAGAGTTAAGTAGCTCGGGAATCGACATTTGATTGATGTTTATTCTCTTTAAAGCATATTGCCAACCACCACGATGTCTCTTATTGTGCTTGTTTGTAATTTTTGCAGCGAAAGGACGTAAGCTTTTTATAAACAGTTTCAGTTTCAGTTTGGAAAGGACAGGAGGCTTGATGGCCTGTGTTAGTCCCGGCAATGATGGTCTCTCAGCTGATCCAACTTTCTTTTGAAGGAGTCGACGGATGGAGCCTCAACCACGTGCTGAGGTAATGAATTCCACTCGTTGATTATTCGATGGGAAAGTCGGTAGTCGGCTGACAAGTAATTCGTTCTGGGCTTGTGAACTTTTTTGGAGTGTCCTCGTAGATTTTCTGTTTTGGAAGACAAGAAAAATGAGGGCATATCAGGTGCAAATTTGTCATTAAGCAATTTGAAAACTGTAATCAAGTCGCCTCTGATTCTTCGATATGACAGCGGGAATAGGTTTAGCTTGGTCAGTCTAGTACCATACGGGAGCTTCGCTATTCCGGGAATCAGCCTAGTTGCTGTTCTCTGAACCCTTTCCAAGAGTTCACTGTCTTTTTTTAGGCAGGGGCTAGCTGCTTGTATGCAGTACTCAAGTTTAGGGCGTACGAACACTGTATACAAAGTCAGAAACGTTTTAGCGTCAAGATGCCTAAAAGCCCTGCGTTTGGACCATAAAGTCCTAAAACCTTTGGCGGCTATTGCACGGCAGTGTGCAGTAGTCTTTAAGTCTTGACTAACGATGACGCCTAAGTCATTGTGTGCCTGAACAATAGGTAACTCAGTGTTATTCATCGTGTATGTATCTGTACCCTGGTGGCCAATATGCATCACAATACACTTGGAAGTGTTTGTCGGCAATTGCCAGGTTTGGGACCATTCAGATAATCTCTCCAGGTCATTTTGAAGTTCTTAGCTATCGCCCTTGCTTTGTATCGCTCTCCATATCTTGACATCATCAGCATAGAGTAAGACCGATGACGATAGTAGACGAGGGAGATCATTTACGTGCAGGAGGAATAACACTGGCCCCAAAACTGTACCCTGGGGGACTCCACTAAGCACAGTTTCCCAGCTAGACAACTTGGAGTTCACCCTTACTCTTTGTTGACGCCCAACCAGGAAGTCTTTTATCCACATCAATAGATTGTCTCCAATCCCGACATTCCTTAGCTTATATAATAGCCGGTTATGCGGAACTTTGTCGAAAGCTTTGCTGAAATCGATGTAAGCTACGTCTATAGGTAATTTTTGGTCCTTAAGAGCGCACCAGCTTTCACGAGCGACTAATAAGTTTGTGAGACAAGAGTAACCTGTTCTAAAACCATGCTGCTTTTCGGAGAGGATCCGGTTTTCATCGAGATACTTTAACAGCTCCTTCCGAATAATCTTTTCTAAGATTTTAACAACCACACTAGTTAGGCTAATTGGTCGGTAATTCTCAGGCTTATGTTTTGTGCCTGTTTTGAAGACTGGACTTACTATGGCGTTCTTCCAGTCTTTTGGTAGACGACCCTGGGTTACGGATAGATTAAAAACATACACTTAAAGGGTTCGCAACAAAGTTAGCTAATTCCTTTAGTAACCTAGGATGCAGTTCATCGGGTCCAGTGGATTTACCTATGTCAAGCTTAACTAGCAGACCAAAGACATCGAGTTCTTTAATGGTTACGCTGTCCAGTGCTTGTGTGGGGGGATTTTCATGGACTGGTGAGAAGGGTGTTTCTATGGTGTATACATCGCTAAAGTATTCAGAGAATACTTGAGCTTTGCCAAAGTCGTCCTCCACTAGTGATGTGGCAGTACTGTCTCCCCATAGTGAAGGAACATTTCTTCTTCTTTTTGTCCTTTGGTTTATATACGAATACAAGCGTTTAGGGCATTCTATGGATTCCCTAACGATTTTCTCTTCGTACAGCTTTCTGGCCTTACGGAGGGTTGAGGCACAGGTATTTCGAGCCTTTTGATACTGAGACTTTGCCTCGTCAGTCCCCAGTAACCTAAATCTGTCCCACATTTTCCTTCTTTTACGGAGAAGGATGCGAACCTCCCTACTGAACCACGGTGGGGAGTTTCTCGGTCTCTTAGGTGTAGTCCAAGGGATGTGGGGGGTGGTAACTTTTAAGTATAAATTCCGGAATATGTCCCAAGCCGTTTCGATTGATGACTCTGGGTCTATTTTCCAATCTACTGATGATGCTGATTTCATGATGTCTGGTATGTTTGCTTTCCAGACGTTAGGTCTGGATTGAGCTGAAGCGTACTCGTGATCGACAGTTATATGGAAGTCAAAGGTTAAAACTGCATGATCACTTTTGCCTAGGGGTGGCATGTAATCCAGGTTTGCAACGTCGTCCTCATAATCAGTCAATATAAGATCTAGTAGGGATGATGCAGAACCCGGGTCGTACCTAGTTGCTTCCTTCACGTGTTGCACTAGGGCACATGTGAGTACCGCATCAACTAGTTCCTGTTCGAAGGAATTTACTGACGATTCAGTCCGCAGGTTTCCCCAGTCCACCATGGGTGCATTAAAGTCCCCTAGGATTAGACATCGATCACTTCGTGATAAAGTGTTGAGACTGCTTAGCAGGACCTCGTTTGCCTCACAGCTTGGACTGCGATAGATCAAACTAAATAGCAACTCTTGTCCCCTGCATTTCAGGCGGCAGCTAACTAATTCATACGTCCCACTCTCATGGGATACACTGTCGATAATGGTGAATGGAATAGCATTCCTAATGAATAGAGCTACTCCCCCTCCTTTACGCATTTGTGTTCTATCGGCCCTTACCAATGTAAAACCCTCGAAATCAAGTTCCCTACTATCTATAGACGGCGTCAGCCATGTTTCTGTGACTGCGATTATGTCTGGCCTAGTTGAGTCAATCTGTACACCTAGTTCCGGTAGCTTATTTAGTAAGCTCCGGGCGTTGGTATAACAGATCCGAAGCCTATTTAGGTGGCCTCGTGCTTCACCCAGAGTGGCTTCGGCATCATCCTCTGTCGAAGCCTCACAACCCGAAAATTTACAATTTTCAGGTCTTTTTCGCCAGCGTCTAATCTGATCTGTAGTTCCTTTTCGGCTTCCCGTCTTTTAACACGGTCCGCCAACGGTAAGTCCTTACGGAGAAAAACTCCTGAACCCTTTAATTTATGTCCATTTTCTAATACTAAGTCGCGTTCGTTCGGGGATTTGAAAACGACTTTGAGTAGTCTAGACTGATTTGGTTTCAGATGAGCTAGATTTCCTAGTCTATACACCTTTAGCAAGGTGACTCCGGGGATCTTTTTGGGCATAACTTGGTTGAGTAGTTGTTTTATCAATACAATGTCATGCTCAAAACGAGCTTTCGGTTCTAAGCTGTCACTCTATTTGACTCTATGGAGAATGACCGATCTGTCGCTGTGATCAGACCTCGGCTTGTCGACCCTTTTGGTGGGGGTATGATTCCCTTATACGTCATTTTGGCGTTTTTTTCTTACGACCCGTACCCAATCGCCAACGTTCTTCGGAGTGGTAACCACAGTCGCGTCAGGCGTACTGTGGGATTCCGGAAAGTTCAGGACGACTTGGGAGATTGGGTCATCTTTCGCGCTGGAAACCGATCGAGCCTTGCGGTTTTGGTTTCCGGAAGTTCCCTTCTGGGCACCATTTTTGATACGAGGGACAGAAGAGACTTTTTTGCGCGAGTTTCTGGTTGTGTTAGACCTCTTTGGAGGATGTTCTTCCTCCTTTGTAGAGTGTGGGTCGGCATTCTTTGGACTCACTTGGGTCTGCCTTGTGTCAATCTGCGTGTCGACAGATTGAGTTCTGACTGATGTATCCCGACCGCTCTTGCCGAGACACTTTTTCGCGGCATTTACTATTGAGATGGCCTCGGTTAACAGGCTATTTGCATCCAAACAGCACTGTTGACATAGCCATACGCACCCATTTTTACCGAACCGCTTGAAAGCTGCAGGTGTTAGATTTGTGCAAACTTCGTGGTACCAACCTTTGCACTCATCGCACTGCATGCGTTATCAACAGGATATCGACATCCTGGGCGGTGGCAAATGCTTTTGTTGCATCTTCCAGTCATTTTAGGATGCGAAAGTGAGTGTTGACTATAAGTAGAAAAAAACTATAAATAGTTAGGACTAAAGTACTAACAGACACAATAGAAAAACAAGGTACTCTGGAGTACCGACGATAAAACTATTTAGGATACCAAAAATGATACTCTAATAGAATACTTTAACTGAAAGAAATTCAATCAAAGTATAAAAACAGTAGTCTTGATACGTCAATAACGATCAAAACAATAGAATTTACTCAACGAGGAAAAATACCACTGTCCTTTTTAAATAGCGCGTCATCCAAACGCGCCTGTGAAGGTTATGCGATTAATAGACACAATGATAGGTTAAAACAAATTTAAAAAAACCAGATAACTTGTTGAAATATCTAGATGGCAGAAACAGGTAGCCCAGGTATTCAAGCAGGCCGCCTATCAGAAGGGGTTTTGTGGAGATTTAGTATTTTTCATAGTTGAAAGTATGAGTCAATTGAAGCTAGACCACCATGGAGGTCTAGCTTCAACTATGAAAAATAAACTGAACAATAATCAAGAAAACTTGTATAAGGTAATAATAATAACGGATTAGAGTTTAAAATGTAAAACAGTAATTTAAAAAACCCGATAATAATCAAATAAAAGTGCAGAAAAGAAAAAAACAGCAATCAGAAACATACAATCAAGGGAATTAGGGCCAAGGAAGTGTGAGAGGTTGGACAAATCGTTTCTGCACGCAAAAAACAGGCTTAGGTTCACGGATCACTCATTCCTCAGCAGTACATAACATATTGATTCCAGCCTAATTTGATTCGATAGATTACTTTAAAAGACGAGTCTTTCTGAGCAATGTGTCCATAGTCGGTCAAATGCTCTTGTATTGAACTAGTGAACTTCTTTACATTTTACTTTTTAAGAGCCAAGCCGGTTAGTAATCCAAGAAGCGTTTGGAAAGCAATCGCTTTATGCGGCCTATGTAACGTGTCCTACATGAGCAAGTAAATTTATAGATACACATCGATGTGGTCCAAAGCGAAAGTTTATCATTAACACACCCCCAAATGGTAGGCCAGCTAGAGAAAACAATTCGAAGCTTGGCTGTGTAGAAAGTTTTATTCAACGACTTTGAAATCCGTTTATTCAGGATTTCAGCAGCCCTGTCTCCTTTGAATTCCATATTCATAAAGAAGGTTTTTCTTCTGTACTGTCAAAGCTTTTTCTTGATTAGGTCTAGGCGTTAAATTGCTATCGACGAACCTAGGTGGATAACCGTTTTGGATGAGGGTCTGTCGAAGATGAAGTAGTTCTTCATTTTTGGTCTCATTGGAACGGATTCGCTTGATCCTTGAGGATAAAGAGTGAATTAAGTTCCCCTTTCGACTCAGTGGAAATTCGTGTATTGTCCATTCCAAGAAGGTTTTCTATACAAAGATCTCTGTAAATAACCATCAAGAATTCTTTTTCAAACGGACTTCAAGAAAATGGAATTCACAGTTCACTACTGACTCTAAGGTAAATTGAATTGGCGGGTGACAATTATTGAAAATATTTAACATTTCATTGTGGTCCATGTCACCTTCACAAATAATGAAAATATCATCCATATATGTCATGTGTAAATGAAATTTCTCAATTATTGGGCGAAGTACAGAATTTTCTAGATTGGCCATGAAACAATCAACCAAGAGAGGACCCAATGGAGAGCCCATTGCAACTCCATCTGTTTGTCTATAGAAAACATCATTAAATTTAAATTGCACATTGAGCGCATATCGTAGAAGTAGTTCTTTAAGATAATGTTTTGGGATACACATATCAAGATTATTGCTTTCAATATATTCACATAAAAAACAAAGAGGTTCTGTGAGAGGAACATTTGTAAACAGCAAAGTGACATGTAATGAGAACATTTTCTTACCAATTACGTTGATATTTCTAATTGAGTCGACAACTTCAAAGGAATCAAGCGAACTGTATATATTGGTGTGATTTTTAACAGGTTGTAAAATGTCAACTAACCATTTAGCAATAGAGTGATATGGAGAGTTGTTTATATCAATTATGGGACGTAAAGGGACATTATTCTTATGAACGTTTTGCAGTCCATATAGTCTAGGTATAACGGAACCCGATGGTTTCAGATTTTCAAAGAGGTCACAATTGATAATAAACTCATGTTTCATCTTCCTTAGGATTTTAATTAGCATCTGTTCCTTTATTTCAGTTGTGTCATTTTGAACGGTTTCTTTAGAGAATTTGACTGGATCAGATAATATGGAAGACATTTTGGAAATATAGTCAAGGCGATCCAAAAGTACAATTCCTGCACCTTTGTATAAGCGAAATAAAACTAGGCCCTGATTTTTTCGAAAATCAGATAATTGAGATTTATGTTTTTTCGTTTATTATTATCTTATACAAGTTTTCTTGATTATTATTCAGAATATTATTATGACTTTTGTGTTTGTCGCTTTTCTTCAGCTAATGAAATATCCATATGCCATGATTTTAAAAAACTTGTGAAACCACCAAGTCATCACCGGCTACGGTTGCCGTTAACGCGTGCCGGCTGGGAAGTTTCCCGAACTGTTTTTCGTGTCATTCGATTTTGAGGTCGGACAATTGCAGGGTTTCCTGCAATTTTTCGAAGACTTACCGTACTGGTTGTGATGCCAGCATCAGTCTGGATTACTGAACAAATCGATATTGAATAGCGTCAAGTATCTAGGAGAGATAAACCGACTGATTTGTATATTCTGTTCCAGTTTCCCATAACAAAGAGAATAATCTTCAGATGAAATATACCATAGGTTTCTTTATGGAATCCTGAGTATATGTATCTCCTACTTCTACTACTGAGATAGCTTTTAAAATATGGATATCTGATTGCCTTCTTTGTCTCATAGCCAATGTTCCACTGTACACTTTCTTAACGTAAAATCACTTTTCTTTTCAAGAAGTATTTTTTGGACAAAATAGATACATTTAGTGTTGGCTAGTATTTAGTAGGCCTTAGAATTGATTAAATCTAAGTTCTATGAATTTTATGTTCTTGTTGTTGTGTTGATGAAATTCGGCAACTTTGACCGATGCATATGTGTGCCTGGTCCTACGTTGTAGCTGACTGACTGACTTCTAACTATAACTAGGTTAAACCGAAGTGAAATATTATTTAGCTTCTATTCTGTAATTAATTTGTATACCATGAATAAGCAACAGCAGTACATCGATGCATAGTATATTTTCAAATTTATTCAAGAGATAACTATTCAGTTTAAATCGTGCCTACATCTGTCCCAAGTCTTTTGTCTTTTGGTGGTGTTCATTATAAGTAGTACCAATTTTATCCTTTTTTGTGGCCTGAGGATTATTTAAGAGGAATTTTGTATAAAAAGAACTCGATCACATTTTAGTTTGATGTGTACTGATTGTTTGTTTTTCTCTCTCTACAGGGGTTATGTAAACATTTCATCTTCAGAAATATATCCATCAGGTTGTACTATTCTCATCGAGTCGATAAATCAAGAATTAAGACGAAACGAAAATAATCCAATTTATCCTACCACTGTATGCCATCTATTCGGCGCCACATACAACTCCACTATTTTCCCCTTAAATGTTACGATTTTAGAAAACGATACTGAAACATTTTCAAATGTTCAAAGATGGAATCAAATTTTACCAAGTGGGAAGATTTCAAAATTTCATTCTTCCAATAATTCTATTAATTCAACATCATCCACCAATGTTCAAATATTTAATTCATATGATCGTAGCAACAACATAGCTAGACGAGTGAAACGCTGTAAGTCATCATTTAGTGGTCCTAGTTTATTCTTAAAGAATTTTTATTTGACTTATTTCTAAGCTTAAAATACAACGTCTATTTATGTAGTTGACTTTGATTAGAGTGAATCAGCCTGGCTTATCTGTTTCATGGTGTTGTGAAAGCTAGTTATACTATATAATCGAAAAAGCCCGCGATTCATCAACCCTTTATAACTTTAATTCTACATAAATTACGGTGAAATCGGGTAAAGAATAATGATACTACATGTTTACTCGAACGTAGTCGAAGCACTGCACAAATAAAACCTACTTGTTGAAAGTCGACACATTCAATCGATAGCCTACCAATGCATTGAATGACGGTAAATATGAAATTGGGGAAATACGAGAGTAACTACGTAATGCTTGCATGAGTTCTCACTCTAACTTGACACAGGATTGGATTGTATAAAGATTTACATAAATCAAAACAATAAATCGGTTTTATATAGTTTGGAAAGTTGGCTTATGCTTTTAGGCTAAGCATTACGTATGTTTTGTCGACTTTAATTTAGACATATCTACCTAGTTTATGTAAATGAATATGGCCTTGTAACGTTGTATCCGTCATTACTGGTATACTAACATCAACATTTTGATTGGCGAATTCTCTCGAGTAAAAGTACTTCAAAATTTCTGATTGGTTTTTCGCTTCTAGCTTATTTTGTAGTTCACCTGTTCAACTCACCTCGCAACATAATGATTTTGGGAAGATCATGCAAACATACTTGTACTACTCACAATTAGGAACAGTGTGCTTGTAGTAAAGTCTAAATTGATAAATATATCTGATGTGATCATTTTAAGTCTTCAAAAATATATTGATTGATCTTTTGAGTGGACAAAAAGCTGACACAAGTAAAGAGAATTCAACGCTTATTAATATGCATAGAAGTATAGTTAAGACTATCTGATCAAATGTGGAGATAAAGTACTAAAAGTACGAGAAAGCGCTGGTCAAAGTTTGGCTGTAAAAATAGTTCATAGTCATGTTTCTGAATTTATTTACTTATTTGTGTGGCGCATATGTATATGGTGCCTCTTTGTACCAATATGTATGTGTTTAAATAAATAAATAAATAAAATAAAATTTACTTATTTATTTAAACACATAAACATTGGTACAAGAAGGCACCAAATAGATATGTGCCACATAAATCGTTCGATTTGTGTGAGGGCTGGAATACTGCCCGGGTACCCAAACCGAGGCGTGTGGTTTCTTTGGGGGCCATACCTGGAGCCTTTGACCTTAAGGTCTAATCTGCAAGGCAGTGGTGCAACGTAAGGAGATGCAATCTCATGGTAGCTGGTGACCAACGATTGGTTCATATGCCACTTTTTCCATGAGGATACTGGAGTCCATGTGCACCATTGGTTTGGAATCAGGGTTTTCCAACCCCCCTAAGTGGACTCGCCGTGTCTACCGGCCCGGCTAAAGCGCCGGACATTCGCTTTTCGTCCTCTCAATTTCGTAAACAACACTCCCGCCGCGAGGATGCAGTGAGTAGGACTCCCCTGGTAGTGGTTGTATGCACGTGGCCATGTGAGAGCATTTTGAAAGGGAGGGCTGACTCTCCCCACAATCAAATTACCTTGAACCCACTCATTGATTATTCACACTAATAAACTGTATGATATTTTACTATTATTTGTGTTGAACTGAGTCTGGTTAGGGTTCACGCGATTATTGTAACCTATGGTGAGACACTGGGTGAAATAGTTCTCAACGGTTCAAGTCCGTTCACTTTTTATCTTCCACTAATTGTTGAGGTTCGGAATTATTCTATACTTTTCTTATTCCACTAATTTACTATCTCTGATATGTTTGAAGAGATTACAAAACCACCTCAAATCGGTGACACAATGACAAGACAAGGTAAACTATTCCGATGCATCCCAGCTCTGTTAACTAGGGGTTTCGGATGAGGGAAGGGTATATTTTACAGTATAAAAAGGTCTTAGGGAAACGTCACAAAATAGCGTGTTAAAACACGGGACGAGCCAATGACATTTAAGGTCCTTCCAAGTGGGAAATACAATCTGTGGGTAAAAATGTGCGCTTTTGGAGCGAAAAAATTCAGATTTCCAGAATAAAATTATAGAAATAGGATGTTTACCAAGGGATTTATAGGGATCAAGCATCTCCCGCAATCCCATCTTAAGTTATATTTGTTATGCCCAATCTTTTCTATCACCATTCTTACTCTTACCATGTGTACTATCCTAGTATGTTACTGTGATGATGTGGTAAAATGAGAACTTAAACCGGTGCAATTATATCCAGTCTGCTACGTTAAGTATGACTGACTGATGTGTCTAAACACTTCTTAATCTGTGTTCTTTTAACTTAAAGGATTGAAAGATACCCAGTATATTTCATACATGGTGATCTCTTGACAAATTGAAATAAGGCGAGAAGAACAAGATTTGTAAAATAACCTCCCGAAAGGAATAATTGTCACCAGTTCCATTGAATAATCGTGCTTTATATCTAGAATTAATTGACGTCAGCTTTGTGCTATTGAACGCCTAGCCAGTGACTAGTGGTTAAGCGATCACCAGAAGATCTGAGGGTCCTAGGTCGGAATTCCGTGCCAGAGTAAAATATCTGACCGGTACTCCCTAATTTTCAATGAAACCCGGACCAAAATCATCTGACGAACGTAATTCACAGATGCTTATATTTATCCTCCAACGTATTTTTCTATGATTGTCTTTAAGATCGAACTATGCAACGTGAGTAAGAAAAAAAATCCACAGTGATTATGAAATCCACTTCCAATTGACCTAAACAATATATGACAGCTTTGGATTAGTTTTAAGGTCTATGTTCACCAAGAGTTTAGGTAAAACAAGTAATCTTGGCAATTGATTACTTCAAGTTTATATACTGAAATAGAAAACTGTAGGTATGAAAACTCTATACTTGTGTTTAGTTCCATCCTTCACTTCACAATGAAAGTAAAATTATTCTTAATTTTACTAAGTACACATCTTTCTTGTAATACTAATGAATTTAAATTGCTAGTTGATGTGATGTAGGTCAGTTATTTTTTGGGTTTTATCAACGACCATTCATTTGAATTTTCTAACTAACTTCATCTCACTAACTATAGTTACTTATTTGAATTCAATGAAAATGATTAATTCTGAAAGGATTTCAATTCGTGATAAAAATAACCACCTTCAAAAAATATTATTGACTTAAATGATGATAGTGAAAAAAGTTCTACATAAAAATTTTATGAAATTCTAAATAATAATCTACGTTAGGAAATACGAACAGTGAATGAACAATACACTGTAATATTTTCTGGTTAGCGTTTTTTTAGCGAGTTAGTTTTCTACGGGATGGGGTCGCTAACCCCATACCCAACCTTTCTCCTTTATCCACGCTTGGGACCGACAGTAGCCCCCGAAGAGGCTACAGGTAGAGTTAATACACTGTAATAGGGAGATTATAATAATCAACTGTATGGTGTAACTAGTAACAGTAAAGAGTTGCATATTTCTACAAGATGTATTTATATATTTCCTCACGGAATCACTTCTTAAAAGACTCAATTCATCTATGAACAACGATAATAGATTTACAAGAATAACTATATGACCATTACCATTGATTTTCACCTATTCATAAAAATAATGCACTCTAAAAGATATGTAGTTTGAAATGTGAAGGATTTAGGAAGTATTATGTTCTCCCTGAGGTCGGTTGTTCAATCGTGAAGCTTTCATTGTCTGATGTTGCTTAGAATCACAATAAAGCCTTTACGACTAGATCATCCAGCTCAGAGGAAACTAAATCTGTTTATGTACTGCCAGATGCAGAAAAGTTTTATCAGTGAAATAGCATTTCAAACTTAATTACAAGTCAGGAATATAAATATTATGATCATATTGAACAGTTCAACATATTATTTAGACGTCCTTATTCGATATAATTTAAAATAAGACAATATGCATGAGGTACGTATGTCCACCGCGAGAAGTTATGGAGTTTTTACGTAATACATACACATAGCCTTTAGTCATCCATTTGGATCTTGTGGTGTGTTCTGCATTCTGAACTGTCTTTTTGACTGGCCTCCAAGTGTCCTGCCAACACTGTGCTATTGATGCACTGAAACCCTGTCCGACAATTGTTGCAACTCCGACAGCGCGTCCCGCTACACACTACTTATAAACATCCTTGTGAGTAGCGTTCACTACAGTAGTTCCTCATGAGCTTTGAATAAAAAAGGTGAGCTATCATTAACTTCCATAAAATAGCTGTGTAGTCCATAGTGTTATGACTGGTCATACAGCGGCTAAGCGTTCATCTTATTTAAACTTCATCAATTGTGTAGCATATTTGGATTTCACTCCACGTATTTTGATTTAGGCAACTGAATATTATCACACTTAATCAAACAATACAACTCCAAGCTGAAGATATACATTTGAATCTATTAATGTATAAAATGTGAGGACTTGTAACATAGTTGTTGAATTACATCTTAGTACACAATACAATTCATAATTCCACGTGAATAAATATAATTAATTCTGTCCATAACATGATTTATGCATCATCGTCACTTATCATGTGTTTATTACATTAAGGCATAACAATATTGTTGATTTGAGAAAATGTCTGAGGGAAAACTACTTTACTATACTTTGTTTATGGAATTATTTACAATCAAAGTAATAATGATAATAATAAATTTTTAAATTATGGCCTATATTGAAGATCTATTTTGACTTATTTTACTCGTGATAAATTATTTATTTTATTTATTTAAACACATAAATATTGGTACAAAAAGGCACCAGATAAGTATGCGCCTCACAAATCTTATTTGATTTGTGTGAGGGCTGTGATACTGCCCAGGTGCCCAGACTGAAGCAGGTGGTTTTCTTAAGGGGCCACAACACGAGCCTTTGACCTAAAGGTCTAGTCCACAAGGCAGTGGAGCATCGTGAGAAGATGCGGTCCCATGGTAGCCGGCGACCAACGATTGATTCATACGCCATTTTTTCCCTCAGGATACTGGAGCCCATGTGCACCATTGGTTTGGAATCAGGGTTTTCCAACTCCCGTAGGTGGACTTTCCGTGTCCACCGACCCGGTTAATTCGCCAGACATTCGCTTTTCGTCCTCTCAATTTCGTAAACAACACTCCCGCCGCGAGGATGCAGTGAGTAGGACTTCCCTGACAGAGGCTATATATTCGCGTGGCCATGTGAGAGCATTTGGAGAGGGAAAGCGAACTCTCCCCACTCTCGACCGTACCAGGGCATTTGGGGGCCTCGTGATAAATAATGATTAGTTAGTTTTTTATTTACTTTAAATTGATAGTCAAATAAGATGTGAATTCATTGCCAATCGTTAAAATCATTTACATACTGTGATATTTATCTTACAAACCAAGGTATTATCACTTATAAATAATCAGCTAATACAATTTCTTCAAATATACCATGTATTGAACCATAACATTTAAATACTGATTTAACTCAGTTAGTCATATGCAACATAGAACCTGGGAGATATGTCTATTGGTTCAAATTCCCATTACTACAGCAATACTGTAAGATACCAGAGTAGTACATATGATAACAGTATTAATCATAGTAGAAAAGAGTGGGCATAAAAAATATAACTTAAGGAGGGATAATGAAATAGTGGAACAAAAAAGTACAAGATACTTTTTTGAAATCAAGAGAAAGTTACAGAGACCACTTACGACCTAACATATTTCCAGATTTCACAAACAAAACTACAAGGAATAATTAATAAGAAAATATTGGGGAGATCCAGAAAACTCTTCAAAAAAAAGCTAACAAAAGCTCTGAAAACAGAGAAAAGCATCTTATTCAATCAGCATTCATTAGAAGTCTTGCCAGAAACATCTGGAAAGTGAAAAGTTACATGTCGAGTTTCTGATTGGATGGTTACCTATATTTCTCCAGAATATACCGGAAACCCAAGGTCATCTAAAATACTATAAAACGAACCTTGGAGTAAAGCGCTTCTCCCATATTTCACGACTTTTCTCTCGTGTTCAAGTCGCTGTGTAGATTTAGCCTGGAGGTTACTTTAAGAGCTTATTCACCGAATATAGCGTCCAATTAGAAGACTTTTCAGAAAACCAAAATGTTTTCGCCAATATTAATAAATAGGTAGAAGTAACATTTCAGATATAACTTTAAAAAATCTGGAATACGCACATTTAAACACAAGAATAAAAGATTAACTGTGTACGTCTTTTGACCATTCAACTCACTGAGTTTACTCCCAGATAATTCAGGACGAACTAACTAGGGTGATCGACCAAGGCGAATAATACAATTATGTTGTAAGCTAGTTATTATCCACCCGCAGCTCATCTACTAATCTTCAAGTTAAGCTATCATGGTGATCAGCTTACAATCAGTATTAGTTTGCTGGTTCAAACCTCTTTTCATCTCATTCCGTTGGAGGAGCCGATGAATAATATTGTCGATTTGAGAAAAAGTTTGAATAAACCTGTACTTAGTAAATCCCAACCATGCCTGCTACCTTGACGTGGTGGTCGGGCTTGCCTATCGTGATTACTCAACCGAACTATATTAGCTGGAACGTATGTTCCTGTATGCAGGTTGATGGGAGAACGGTAAGACTAAAAGCAGTAACCCAAGGTCTGAGGGAGAAGTCGTACTGCTGACTGTAGGAGGGTGTGAGAGCTGTGAGGTGTTTCCCTCGGACAACCAGCATCTGCAGCGATGCTGTTTTCCCACAAGGAGTGGTGGGGTTAGAAAAGATCGACCCTAAAAATGCCACACAACACCTTATCTCACGGGCTTCCGTCTCCGGCGGTAAGGCCTTTTGAAGAATGGAGCTAACACGTTAAAAACTTCCCACAAAAGTGCTGTACATGACCAGTCTCAAGTAGTTGTCCCTTGGGCTCTGCGGTCACGCTCACAGGTCGTTAAGACCAACACTAATCCAACTTTCTCTTCAGGTTCCTCAAGAAATACCCTTCCTTGGTGTGGGCGACCGGGAAGTGACATCAGCCCTCATACCTATAACACACACGAGGCCAAGTTCGTCACAATCGAATCCTTCCTACACCTCTTAATAACTCTCTTATCTCCACGACTAACCCTCCTCACGTCCCTTTATCACTTCGCGCCGTTAATGCAAACAATTCGAATATGCGGAACGTTATTCCCAGTCTCCTGAAACTACACTCTCAATTACATGTGGGAACTGTTAACGTCAGAACACTGTGCCAAATAGAACAACAGGCTTCCTTAGCTAGGACTTTAGAATCTTGCGCCATCGATGTATGCTGCATCTCCGAAACACGCATACAGGATCCGAGTAGTGTCATTCATTTGACCACATCATGTCATAATAAAGAACCTACTCGATTCACGCTTCGTGTATCTGGAAGCCCTGATGCTGCTTCCCGTGGCCTCGCTGGAGTAGGTATAGCATTAAGTCCAGAACTAGCTATCTTAGACTGGATCCTAGTTAACAGTCGCTTGTGCGCTATCCGATCAAACGGAAATGTAAGGACTCGTGTAGACAGGGCCACTAGTCGTTGCTTCTTCGTCGTCTCTGCCTACTCTCCCACTGACCGCAGCTCAGTTGATGTAAAAGATGAGTTTTACAGAAAGCTCTCCGACCTCTTCCTAAAAGTTAGGCGCTTTGATGTAGTAATAGTGGCTGGTGACTTTAATGGTCAAGTAGGTAAACCAAACGAAAGGGAAAGATACCTGGGTGTATCTTATGGTGCTGACAAAATGCAGAGTCTCCTGACTACTATAAGCAAAATGCAGGCCTGCTTGGGATGAGAGTCTCCCCCCTCGATGTGCAAAATCTTACTTTGGGATTGGGTTGCATCGACACCTGAACTAATGATAGGGAGTGAAGTAGTTGAGCGTGTTGACAGCTTCACTTATCTTGGGAGTCTCATCAGCCCTTGTGGTCTGGTGTGTGACGAAATCTCAGCACGGATACAAAAGGCTCGTCTAGCTTTCGCCAACTTGCGTCATTTATGGCGTAGGCGAGATATCCGTCTAGTAACCGTCCTACTTTATGGCAGTGAAACATGGCCGATAAGAGTAGAGGCTATTCGTAGGCTACTAGTATTCGATCATAGGTGTCTTCGAAGCATTGTTCATATATCCTGGGACCACCGGATCAGTAATACAGTTGTTAGAAAACGCGTACTAGGTTAGGATAGCAAATCGATCGATGAATTAGTGAAACTTCATCAGTTGAGATGTCTGGAGCATGGCTCAAAATCGTTTGCAATGGCGAAGGTGCATCCACTCTTTGTGTTCTGCCAAATTCTGATCTTTTGAATACTTCATGTCCTTTTTTTCAAATTTATTTTACTGGGTTATACTTCTTGAATAGCATCTTCAAACCCTAATCTTTCGGATTAGTGCTTATAATCTTACTATCTCTACCATTATGGGATTTAAATCGACAATTGTATCTCTATGCTAATGTGGTATGGCAACTTGATCTGATGTGTGAAGTTCTACATTGTTGCTGACTGACTGTACTTAGTAAATGTTGATTTATTATCATGGTATAAGAAGCTCTTATTTTTATCTGTAACGATTTAACAATTAAAATAAATAGTCACATCTTAGTAATAATATAATGGGAAAATAGTAAGATATTTTCACAAGTGTTTAACTTTTTCATAAATTCATTAGTGGTAATATTACTTTCTCATTTAAAAGTGATTCACTATCACTTATAGTGATGTGTTGCTAATCTTTTCTCATTACAGCCTCTATATCAATGACAAATACTGTGAGTATTCTAATATTTATGTGTATGGTGTATCTGTATAGTATTGTATATTTTTAAAAAAATAAAAGTTGCCAATATTCAGTTATTATTATCAAGTCAAACACATGTAAAACATATGAAGTAATCAATTCTCACGTGTTCAAAAATATTACATTATATTATATATTGATATGTTTTGACTTACATTGTCACTTGCCCAACCATTTTATTATGATCAGAAGAGGTTTTGTGAAGATTTTAATAATTTTATAGTTGAATTCATCAGTCAGTTGGAACTAGACCACCATGGAAAACCTGGGAGCTCTACACGAACGTTTCGTTCGATTGTGGGACTCCTCAGCAGTACGCATTCACTCATGAATTCAACTACAAAATTTCCATAAAACCCCTTCTAATAATAATCATTTGCTCAATAATGACTGGTTTCAAGAGGTATTTCCTGGAGTCCTAGTGAGAGGCAGTGACCAGTCGAGTTCAACCGAGTCTGTTGTGAAATAGTAGCTCATTGAAGACAATGGTGGACGGTTGCTCAATTTCGTGGATCGGTTGGAATTAGACATTAACACTATTGGATGCCGGCTCAGTGGTCTGGAGGTTAAGCGCTCGCGCGCGAGACTGATAGGTCCTAGGTTCGAATCTCGCGAGGGGAGACCGTGGATGCGCACTGCTGAGAAGTCCCACAATAGGACGAAACGGCTGTCCAGTGCTTTCACATTTTATTGTGTATATATATATATATATATATATATATATATATATATATATATATATATATATATAGTGTGATTCTATTTATACGATCAGTCAGTACCAATGTTGAACTTGACACATTCATCAATCTCATTTCTTACAGTATATTACCAGCAATACGGTTGACACATATGAACATGATAAAAGAAAAATTAGTTGCATTACCATTGGTAGTAAGTAGTGTAGTGAACGTGAACAGTGGGGACAACCAAATATATTTTAACGCAACATTACAGAATATCTTGGTAAAATCTGACAACCATACAGTGATACTTCATTTGCAAAATATCCATCAGTAGCTTCAAACTTTGTTGTCCCTTAGTTTCCATACCGATCACTCTCTGTTCTTGTTCTCCTTTCGATTTTCTCAACCTTCTACCGTAAGGCATTTCACTTTCTATTGATGTAACATCCTACTTATATCTGACGACATCATTTGCACATACCACAGTAGAAGTATAGTCCGAAAATAGCCAATATCATCAATAAATAAAAAGCATAAAACGATATTAAATTTCAAAATTTAATAATAATTATTAATGATTACATCTGAACTATTGTAATCAATTTGGAGCATTGTGGTATGCACTACTGAATAAAGTAGATTAATTTATATAACTGTTACTAATATAATACTTTAACTGTTACCAATAGAAAACTGAATAGTGCCTAACCGTGATAGATCGCGCCTACAAGAGATCAAGGTATTTTACATGGAACAGGTACGTTAAAATTGAAAGTATGAAAGTTCCCATAGTAGATGTAACGTCAGTTTCATAAAATATATTCAAGAGATATATAGTTGAAACAACTATGCAGTAGTATGCTCATTAGAAAAGTATATTTTTCCATGGTATATTTATTCAAATGGCAATCAGTACAACCAGCTTTTATTGATTTCAAAATAATAGGTAACGATTTACTGTAATTATTCTCAACCTTATATACATGCGTCTTAGGTTCTCTATGAATTTGATACACCAAATATTTAAAAGCAAACGTGTGTACTTGACGATATGTAAATCTTTTCACTACAATGAGAGTTATTCACATTCTTCGCTACGATTTATTTCTCTTTGTAAATACCAGTCGATTTTGGATACAGTACATGTTTTCCATCGTCCCGATGAATCGCAAACATATGTAGTGGAGTTGTTTATGGTTGTGGACGAAACTATGGTAAGATGATTGATATTTTCACTAAATGATTACCTGAATACAGTTTCAGATAAAATAAATGACTCAGTGACATTTAACTAGTGGGAAATTTTTTAATAAAATAATTTATTCATACTGGTGTGTTGTGTTCCATGATGAAATTCAGTTTCAATGTTCCCACTAATAATAAGCTTCTTGTTTTCTTCTCAGTACAAAATTCAAATATGACTGTCTTTTTAGATGTAACCTTTCAAACTTTAGTTCATTGTTTTCCGTTGTACAATACTTTTCATCACAGAACCATCACCTGTCTTCACATGTTTGTGTTTTTAGAACAGAGAGCGTTATTTATTTTTATTTATTTAAACACATATATATTGGTACAAAAGGGCACCAGATACATATGCGCCACACAAAATAATGAAAGTAGGAGGAGAAGGGATGAAAAGATAAGGCGGACTGAAATGTACAACCAGAAGACTCAGTTAAAAAAGTTAGAACCACTCTTTATGTAGAAAGTAAAAGAAGGTTGCAGCAGGATCGCCACTGGCTTCTATTCTCAGCCATATCTGGTAACGTCTCTAGCCACTGTGTTGCACCATCTCTCGGACCCCAGCCAGGGAGTCGTGAAGGACCAACAGAAGCTAGCCCTTTGCAGCTTTCTTTCATACCACGACACCATGTCATACACTGACCTCCTCTCCGCTTTTTCCAACCAGTCCCAGAGTCGGCAAATAATGCACGACGTGGAAGTCTCTGAGACGACATTCGTAGAACATGTCCAAGCCACCGAAGTCGGTGTTTCAAGATGGTGACACCAATTGAATTATCGTCTCTGCGCCCGAACACACGATGCCGAACCTCTGCATTACTAACATGGTGTTGCCACTGTATGCCAGCAATCCTTTGGAGACAACGATGATCGAACACAGAGAGACGTCTGAGATCCTCAACTCGGAGAGGCCAGGTTTCACAAGCATAGAGCAAAACTGCTCTCACCGACGCGTTGTAGATCCGACCTTTTACAGCCAGACTAACATCACGAAGGCGCCAAAGATGGCCCAGATTGGCATAAGCCGCTCTGGATTTCATTATACGTGCATCAATCTCATCACTCACGCCACCACCAGCACTTATATAGCTACCTAGATACACGAACTTCTCAACTACTTCAATCTGCTCACCATCCAGGGTGAGTACAGAATTAGAATCCTGCCAGTCTTGTAGGAGTACTTTTCACTTCGAAGGTGCAAAGCACATGCCGTACTTGCGGACACTGATTGCCAACTGATTAAGTGCGGATTGCATGCCTTGGGCATTATCGCACAGTAAGACAATATCATCCGCATACTCGAGGTCAAGAAGTCGTTCTCCAGGCAACATATCCACACCGCCATTACTTACACCCATCAGAGCTGTTTCCAGGATGTCGTCGATGGCAAAGTTGAAGAGGAATGGTGAGATCGGGCAACCCTGCCTAACCCCACTGCTCGAATGGAACAAGGGAGAAAGGTGGTTGTATGCCCTCACTCTGCCTGAGGTGTTCGTATACAGGGCCTTTAAGATGTTAATAAAGTTTTCAGGCACACCCTTCTTCAATAGACAATCCCAGAGAACAGTCCTGTCCAACGAATCGAAGGCAGCCCTGATATCAAGAAACACTACGATTGTTGGCCTGCGATAAGTATGACGGTGTTCTAACATTTGGCGGAGGGTGAAGATGTGATCAATGCATCCTCGACTAGAACGAAAACCAGCCTGCTCCTCGCGAGTCAATCGTTCTCGGGTTTTAAACAACCTACGAAGAATGACAGAAGCCAATAGTTTGGACGCAATCGGAAGTAGACTTATCCCCCGATAGTTGTTACAGGAACAACGTGAACCCTTTTTAAAGATAGGGACGACTATCGACTCATTCCATGATGTTGGAACACTTTCTTCCTCCCAAACCTTTGCAAACAACACAGTCAGTTCCTTAGCCAGAAAGTCACCACCAACTTTGAAAAGAGCCGGAGGTAAGTCATCTGGGCCAGGTGATTTGTAGCGCTTCAAGAGTTGGAGTTCCTTGCGGACTTCCGCCTCGTTTGGTGGATCAGTCGTCACCGGCCATGGGGGGCAGGACAAACTGGTTGATGTTGCCGGAGCAGCAGGCCAGTTGAACTGCCCTTCGAAAAATCCCGCCCATCGTCCAAGACGTCGAGAGATGTTAGTGATTGGCATCCCGTCATCCTCGTAGATTGTTTCACTCACACCAGACTTCTTGCTGCCAGTGGCTCGGATGATTTGGAAGAGCTTCCGGCAGTTACCAGATGCAGCTGCTGCTTCCATCTCATTAGCACGCTCCGACCACCAGGCTTCTCCGTCCTTACGCAAGCTTTGCCCGATTTCATTACGTAACAGCCTTCGTTTGTGGTCAAACTCACGGTCACCCGGAGTAGACCGACGGGCTTCGATCAGTCGTAAGGAGCCAGAAGAAACCCAGTGCTTGTAAGCGGGACGTTTCGCGAAGCTGCAAGCGGCTTTACTCGCCATTCTCATGGCGTCGTGAAGATGCAACCAATGCTCATCTATACTTTTCGGTGGTATGGTAGCTAGCCTAGAGGCTAGCTCCGCTCGATACTTACTTGCAACAGATGTTGCAGCCAGTTTACTAACATCAATCCGTTGGTGGTGGTCAATCCTTCGGCCACTGAAAAGTAAGGTGAGATTGGCGCAGACCAGGGCATGATCAGACTCCAGATAGGTACTCCAAAAGGAGCGGCAGTCTTGTACACAACCACGCCAGCGGTAGCTGATCGCGATGTGATCAATCTGAGTCCAGGCTTGAGATGCAGAGGGAGGACGCCAGGTGGCACACCGGCGATGACTGTGCCGGAAGTTAGTGCTAGCCAGAAACAGGTTGTGGTCTGTGCACAGTTGTAGCAAACGGTCCCCGTTATCTGTCCTGCGACCAACAAGTCCCCATCGGCCACCTAAACGACTCTCTTCTGTGCCTAGACGCCCGACCTGAGCATTCAAATCTCCGGCTAGTACTACAATATCTGTCGAACGCCCTTTCTAGAGAAGAACTGTTAACTGGTGGTAAAACTCATCCTTGATTGCATAGGCGGAGATGACGAAAAGACACCGTTTCTCACGCCGATTTCTTCTCACTCTGATGGAACTTTCTTATCTAACAGCACATAACCGACTGTTAATGGGGATCTAATCGATTAGTGCTGCCTCAGCCCTAGCGCTTAGTGCAACACCAACGCCTGCAAGACCAGACGAAGATGCCACAGAGTCCCCGGATAAGCGCACGTGAAACAAACTTTTCGAAGCGACAGATGAAGAGCGAATTTGTAGTACTTCACTACAGTCTTGAATACGGGTCTCGGATAGACAGCAAACATCAACATTAAGACTTTCTAAAGACATAGCCAGCCCCATCTGTTGTCCGATCTGCATTAGTGTGCGAACGTTGAAGGAAGCCAGCTTGAACGGCGTACGTGGTTTCAGAAAGACTTCTTCAGTATTCGTAATCGGTGGAAGCATTCACTTTCAACCAGACAGTGACTGGAGATCGTTTAGATAGGACAGAGTTTCCACCATGGGCGAGCTACTGCATAAGTTGGAAAGGAAGGATACACAATTTGGGAATAAAGGGAGTGAAAAAGCGACGTAGTAAATAATAGTAATAATAATAATAATAATAATGTAAATTGTCTTTCTTCTATTTGGAACGAGAGCAGTGTAGTTAGTGTAGTGCATCATTTCATGTCATTTGTGTGTGGGCTGTGATACTGCCCGGGTGCCCAAACCGAAGCAGGTGGTTTTCTTAGGGGGCCACACCCCGAGCCTTTGACCTAAAGGTCTGATCCACAAGGCAGTGGAGCATCGTGAGGAGATGCAGTCCCATGGTAGCCGGTGACCAACGATTGATTCATACGCCATTTTTTCCCTCAGGATACTGGAGCCCATGTGCACCATTGGTTTGGAATCAGGGTTTTCCAACTCCCCTAGGTGGATCCTCCATATCCACCAACCCGGTTAAAGCGCCGAACATTCGCTTTTCGTCCTCTCACTTTCGTAAACAATACCGGGGCCACGAGAAGGCAGTGAGTAGGACTTCCCTGACAGAGGCTATATATTCGCATGGCCATGTGAGAGCATTTCGAGAGGGAGAGTGGACTCTCCCCACTCTCGACCGTACCAGGGCATTTGGGGGCACAGAGAGCGTTGGCTTTTGCCAATTTACGTCACGTATGGCGAAGGCGAGATATCCGTCTATCAATTAAGGGACGAGTAGTTCGTTCCGTTCTACTTTACAGCTGCGAAATATGGCCAGTAAGAGTAGGAAATACTCATAACCTACTAGTATTTGATCACAGATGTCTTAGAAATATTGCTCACATCTGCTGGGATCACCAGGTAAGTGATAATGAGATTACACGTAGGTTATTAGGGAATGATGGTAAATCAGTTGATGAGGTTGTGAATCTTCATCGACTGAGATGGTTTGGGCCACGTGTTACGTATGCCTGAACACCGATTATGACGACGCGCTAAGCTGACTAGTATTGGCGATGGTTGGAAGAGAGTTAAGAGCGGCCAAACCAAAATGTGGCATCAATGCTTAAAGTCACTAACGTCTAATCTGAACCATGTTGTTAGATTCAGACTACCTGGTTGGGGTCCGCGTGACTATCGTAATCAATGGTTGGAGACTCTGTGTGACATGGCTGAGAATCGATCACAATGGCGTATGTGTATACACTCTTTGTCTTCTCTTAAATCTTGAGATTAAAATTGCTTCATATCTTTCTTTCTTCCTGTAATATATCCTTATATACAATCTTACTTTCGTTCATCTTGTTGTGCTAATGAGTGATGTGTGATAACTTGGACTGATGCATATGTGTGCCTAGTTCTGCGTTGTAGCTGACTGACTGTAATTTTCATAAATCTGACTTTTATTATCTTTTCATGCTACCCTAGACGTGTCCCCATACCAGTCAATTGTATATAACGGAAGCGATTTATTTTTCTCAAAATGGAAAAAGTGAACACCTAGTTGTTAGTCTGAAGTAACTTTTTCATATTGTTTAATTATAGACTGGTAATAAACCAAATAAAAGTAAGTGTTATATAAGTCCCACACGAATTGTTTGCACTGTCATACTGGTAGCACAACTAATTGTTTTACTCATCACATTTATAATATAAATGAGTTAGCGACTAGTTAATGGTATAATTAATTTTTCTTTCCTTTATCATACACTATCGTTGATTAGCGATAGTTGAAATTGTTTACAATTTGTTTGTGAGCCTTATTTTCGCTGTATTTCTTTTCCTTTATTTCTTTACATATTTCACTATTATGATTTACAGGAAATGGGTTACCATTTTACTTTGATTTTGTTTGTTTTCATGTTACTTTTGATTTTGATTTGTGTAAGCTATAGCTCAGTGGTTAAGGCATTGAACTTTCAGCCAATAGATTTCAGGTTCGAACTGTGATCCACTTACTTCAGTTTGAGCAAATGATTATTATCACTAATTTTGACATTTAAAGCATGGATTGTGGCAATAAGTTGATTGTAATACTACACGATGAAAGATTTAGTTTCGACTCAAACAATTCGATGGTAAGATTCCAATCATTTCATGTAGAGTATTAATGTAAATCCTACAGCCTAATATCTGTGATAATGACTTCTCAAATGGCTTCTAGATTCTCATCATTCATCTGAATTCTGACAATCCAATAGTTAATTATGTAATTATATCTCTTATTTATGATTATTTCTTTTGTAAAAATCAAAGACTATGCATAAACTTGGAGTTTCTACAGTTTTTGGAGACTTTTTCGATAATAATAATCATGGATTGATGGAAGTTAGACATTAACACCGTTAGACGCGTGTTTAGTGGTCTAGAGGTTAAGCGTTCACGTGCGAGAGCAATGGTCTTGGTTTCGAGTCCTACGAAACGGACATCCAGTGCTTCCAGGTTCACGATGGTAGTTTAGCTTAGATCAACTCACGAATTCAACTATTAAAATAAAACTTCAACCGTCTCATTTTATTTCTTCGTAAATAGGCTGCAGAATTTCGTGGACGATATCATCAATTGGTTTCTCGTATTAATATGATCATTGCACTTGTAAATGAGGTAATTTATTCATAATTTCACTATATTACTAATTTATTGTGACTATTATTTCGATACGTACATGATCATATTTCATATTACATACAAAAAAGACTCAAAATAATAATCTTATAGGTATTGGTCTACATTTATAGTGTAACATTTTTATAGACAATCCCAACATTTTTACATGTAGCATTGATCACTTAAGTATTCAACATTAAAACTAGTCATAATCTCAGTAATGAACTATGAATTCTTTGATTCCGCTTTGAGATACATTACTTTATGACACCTTGTAATACTATCTGATTTGGAAGTAGTAGTGTTGCTATAACAACATTAGGATTATAAGCAAGCTTACCATATATGTCTTATTAACTGACTAATCATTATTAGCAAAGATGAATGGTGGCTGACAGTGGAGTCTGAGAAGCGCGTTTCGTCCACTATCTCCATTTTTGTTCAATTTCATCATAGACCGACAAAATCCTTTTCAATAGATCCATTAATGGTTAAGAAATGGTGTTATCGAATAAGTGGTATGAACAAGTCATTTGTGGTAAACACTATCAACTTTAACATTATTGCTTCACTGGTTCTCCTTGGCGAAAAAAAGCCTGTCTACATCACCTTACTATTTAGAGGTGATCCAAATAACCTTTTATTGAAACAAAGGGTTAAATCAGTCATCAACAAAACGTATTGTGCAGCAAAGGTCATTATCACAGAAAGAACGAGGTCCATGCTTCATTCAAAACCTAAAAGATATGAAAACGATTGTATTACGTCCCACTGTGTTTACCAATTTAAATGTGTGTGGTCATACATACATAGGGAGGAGTAATGGTGATCTCAAAATTAGAGTGTGTGAAAATGTACCTAAATGGTTGCAGACACAAATAAAATCAAATGACCTAATAAGAGTAGAGGATAAACATTCCTCATCTTCTATTGCCAAACATATAATTGAGACAAACCATAAGATTATCTTAACTTGACTTTTGTGGTGTTGTATAAAAGTGTTAAAGGGCGTATACTAAGGTTTATTGAAGCCTTAGCCATACGAAAATTCAAACCCCCTTTGTGTATTCGAAAACAGTTTGTCCTCACCTTAAACCTACCCTGGTAAAATTAGCTTATTATCCAGAGTGTTGAAAATGGTGAACGTTTGCATCTTACCCCCTATTTCCAGTCTAGTTGACCCTTTATATATAAATATTTTTAACAAGTATATATGTGATCAGATTGTTCGAAATGTATTGCGCTAATATATCACATAGTTCCGATAATCTTCGTCTTCTTATTATATTGAAATTTTTCAAAGGGACTAATTGCTTTAAATTAAAATATGAGTTTAGTCAAACTGCTAACATTTGTTGTCTCATTTAATAGGTGTTTTATAAAAGTTAATCACCAAATTAAAATCATATCGCTTATCTACAATTAGTGAACATTAAATTCATTGTGGGTTATAATTATAACATTCAGCTTTTAAATGGGTTTCTTTATTCATTGATTGATTGATTGCCTTTGCCACAAATAAGTTTGATTTGGAAGGACTGCGCTGATCATTGATTCATTCATAGTAAATGCGAATGTAGTGTGATCGTTTTGTTTAAATTTTCGACTATGAAACGTAGCTATGATTTACATAGTTCTCTGCCTTATCTTACTAACCTTTTAATCATGTAATCAGCTATCCTTTTCCGTATAGATTGTTAAGTAGGATTTATATTGATTCAGAAGGGGTTTGTGGAGATTTTAGTAATTTTTTAATTGAATTCATGAGTGGATGCGCGCTGCTAAGGAGTCCCATGATAGGACGAAATGGCTGTCTAATGCTTCTAGATTTTCGAAGGTGGTCTAGCTTCAATCGACTCATGAATTCAACTACAAAATTATGTTGATTCACCTACTGTTTTCAAGCTGACCTAAATAAACCTCCTCTCAAAATTTCTTTATTATTCATTAAATTCAATTTGTGGAATTCTAATTGTTTCTATGTATCCAACTGATCGTCTTTCTCGTGCTTATGATGATGATGACGATACCTGAAACTAATTGAGAAGCAATGACTGCTTAATTGTTTAATAGATTAGTTTTCATCTTGTAAAGTCATTTGTTCTATTTACTAACTTTACTCATTAATTTATCATTATTATTATTATTATTATTATTATTATTAGAAACTTCTGTGTACACCAACTAAAATGTATTCCTTGTTAAAGTCAAGTTAATACCGCTTTCATTACCGGCCAATCTGTTAAGCTCATTTATTTTCAATTTGTGTTACTTATGTTGAAGTGGGATTTTTTTCTTCATTTAAAATAATTAATAAAACGTTGTGTTGAATTTTGAAAATAAGGATAAATTGTTTTATGAATGTGTTGGCTAGTTGATTCCTTTGATTGTAGTGAAACAGAAATTGTATTACTGTAACTATCTGATTTTTATTGGATATAGTTAATGGTTAGCAATGGAATCCATGACTCACATTTCATTCTATTTGTATTTAATTAACTGGATGTACGTGCATTCCAGTGTTAATGTTTATCCTGGGACTTGAATCTGATACCTTTCACTTGAAACGCCAACGCGTTATCCAATATCCAACTTTGATAAGGAAAACCTATGACTGATTGGTAATATTAAAGCAGTCCCCTCAGGATGGGGATATGTTAGGAAGGACTGGTCAATTACAGACCTTAACACTAACAATGGTAAAAATACAAAAATAAGTTATCCTTTGTTTATAATTCTCCGATTCAGCTCATTCCTTAGTAAATGTGGCAAATCATTTCCGTCACGTATGATATTGTCATGTACTGCGGTTCGTTATGAAGGCTTCGGTGTATTAGTGAAATTTTATGTATTTAGACATTAGTATAGTAGTCACATGGTGACAAGCCATTCCCTCAATCAATTTGTTTTCATTGTTCAATCTTCTGTGACGTCCATCAACACTTGCTCAATTAAGTGCTTATAATCTTTTACTACCGTATAAAAAGTCATAAACTTTGACCTTATCGAAAGTGCATGATGTCTTACCTGTAAGTGCTAGATACTGTTGAATATCAACTAATGAGGCATTTTTTGGATAAGAGAGTTTTCATTCATCTAGTACCTCAAATTATCTTAAATAACCTACCTAATATTCCTTAATATCCAACAAATCTCTGACAAGCCTTGGTCTTTTGAAAGTTCTGTGAACAATCTAGTGAAATTTCTAAAAAAATATTTTATTCGATTTCTGTGAATAATAATCCTAGATTAGAAACTATTCATTTTTATGAATTTCAATAGCATAGTTAGCGGAAAATTAATTCTCCCTTAATATATACAGAATCAACTTGTAACTTTGAATTCACCCTGATATTTGATCTCAGTCAGTTACAACGTAGAACTTCGTACGTACGTACATCAGTTCGAGTTGCCATACCACATTAGCGCAGAGATGAAGTTGACGATTCAAATCCCATATTGGTAGAAGTAGAAGAGTATAAGTATTATGTGAAAGATAAGGGTTTGAAGATGTTATTGAAGGAGTATAATACAGTGAAATAAATTTGGAAAGAGAAAGAGGATAGGGACATGAAGAATTCAGAAGATTAGCATTTGGTAGAACACAAAGAGTGGATGCACCTTCGCCACTGCAAACGATTTTGAGCCATGTCATTCAAGGTCTCTAACCATCGGTTGCTATCATTTCGCGAATCCCAACCAGGTAGTCTACACCTACCAGCATGGCTCAGTCCACTTGTCAGCAACTTCATGGATTTATGCCATGTTTTGGTCTGGCTGCCCCTAGCTTTCTTCCAACCTGCTCCTACACCATAAAGCATTGCACGTCGGGGCAGTCGGTGGTTGGGCATACGTAACACATGTCTCAGCCATCTCAACTGATGAAGTTTCACTACTTCATCAATCGATTTGCCATCCTTACCTAGTACCCGTTTTCTAACATCTGCATTACTTACCCGGTGGTCCCAGGATATACGAGCAATGCTTCGAAGACACCTATGATCGAATACTAGTAGCCTACGAATAGCCTCTACTCTTATCGGCCATGTTTCACTGCCATAAAGTAGGACGGAATGAGCTGCTGCACAGTAAACCCATCCTTTTGTTGCTAAACGGATATCTCGCCTACGCCATAAATGACGCAAGTTGGCGAAAGTTAGACGAGCCTTTTGTATCCGTGCTGAGATTTCGTCACACACCAGACCACAAGGGCTGATGAGACTCCCAAGATAAGTGAAGCTGTCAACACGCTCAACTACTTCACTCCCTATCATTAGTTCAGGTGTCGATGCAACCCAATCCTGAAGTAACATTTTGCACTTCGAGGGAGAGAATCTTTGATCTATTTCAAATACATAGGAGGCTGTAAAAACTTCTTATTCTTTTCATATTGCACCATCTTCCTCCCTCTTATATTTTCAATTATCGCTTTTGATTTATTTGACATTTTATATGATTGGTCTCCCCTCGAAATTATGAGTCCCTGAATTCCTTATGACTTCTTTTTTGTGTCATTATTTTATTAATTTTTTTTTATTGGATTGTATCTTCGATGAATAATCTTTTCCGTTGCCACTCATACTATTATTGCTTCTACTATTCTGAGATTTGGTCTGAAAATTTTATCTCTCTATGCTAATGGCGTATGGCAATATAAACCGGTGTACATTCGTACCAGGTTCTACATTGTAACTGACTGACCTATTTAATTGACCTTCACTAGTTTTCAAATATAAGTGCCTTAAGAAGTTTATTTGTGACCAGATCGTTCGAAACTTATAACTCGAAATACATCACATTTTTCATGCCAACTCTATCTTCTTCCTCACTTATTACTCTGTCAATATCATTTTCTCAAAGTAAATATGACCATTTAAACACTTAATGAGGATAAACATCTTTAAAGTATTACTTTTTATGTACAAGGACAAACTTGGTTCAGACTACTAAGTAATAATTTAAGGTAATTACAAGGTTTACCAAGATATTAACTAAGTAGAATAATATGGATTGTGCTATATCTTAACGAAGAATAAATAAATGGTAACTGCTAGCAATCGTTTATGGATTATTATCCCATATATTCCTATTGGATAACTATTAAGTATTATATGTAAATTCATATTCCTTTTATTATAAACTTCTATTTAACTTACTTATTACTATTGTATGATTTACTATTCTTAAGTTATTCCCCACCTATTAGTACAGTTTCCCACTCACAACCACTTTTAGCTTGATCTCGTAAGATTGTCATTTTTTAATGGTATGATGTGTTCGTATATACACTGCGTGTATCAGAAATACATGATTCATACAGTGGAAGCTGAAATTTTGGTGTGGACCCAAACGGGTTGAGCTAGGCGAACGGGACCAATAAGTACTAAGAGTTGACACTAGGCTGCTCGTACTGGTTTACGCGTCATTGATTTGGTCCGGATCCAGGGTCGTACGAGTCGGTGTTCTAATTGACGATCTAGTCATGTGACAATTGACGGGCTGTAAGACATAATAGATTGATTTTTATTTTATGGATTCTCATCAGCTGCTTAGAACTGTATTCGTAGAGAAGCAACATAATAATATGAAATAATCAATACTGATGACTGAATGGTAGAATTTAAGAACCCTTTTTTAACAGTTGAGCATACTTTGTTCCAAGAAAAGTGTAGAAGAACCTGAAGTCATTAAGAAATGTCTACGTGATAATGTACTTCAACTGAATTTTCATCTGTGAATGCATTTAACTGAAAGGACGCATCAAGTGAAATATAGTTGAAAGGAAAGTATGCTTCCTATACTTAGGTTCCAAAGAAGATAAAACTATTGGGTAAGTTAAACACAGAATAACTTCTAAATTAAAGATTGCTTATGTAAAGATAAGCCCCATCACCTGATATTAAATAAATCAGCCCCTAAAAGAAAAGAAAGTCAGTAATTTCACTTTTCTCGGTACATACGACTTCATTAATCAATTTACACATACTCTTCAAACTGTACATATTCACGGACAAAGAAGAGTATATGTTCCCATTTCCAAATACATTTCAATAACCTAAAACTGAAAAGGTCCCATAGCCTTAAATATTACGAAAGCTCAGCATTTAATCATTAATTGCCATATAATTGATGCTCGTTAATCCTGCAAAATAATTAACAGACAAAAAAAAGCAACTTCTTTACTCTTCACTGAAAGAATGGCCTTTGAAAAACTTAAACTAAATTTATGTACTCAAAAAGAGTTGTCATTTTAACACTACTAAAATAAATTCATCATTTTGATTTGAATCATCTACAACTTTTATTATTTTTGTTATTACCATTGCTTGTATCTAATTATACTACTTTCGCTTAGCTAGACATCATTTCATTCACTATAAAATTCTCTCACAACTATTATGCAATTCATCTTACTAGTTTTCGATCAGTAAGTAATTACTTCCCTACCCACTCCATCGTTTATATATATAGTGAACAAAGAACTCAGGTAAGGATAATCAATATACAGAGTCCTTTTGTGAAATACGATAACCATACATTGAATACTTTATTTGCACATCACCCTCCAGTTGTCCTTTACATAGTTCATGATTCTTTCAAATCTGTTGTTCTCATTACAATTGATCTCTGTTTCCCTTTCTGTTCTCTTTAATTAGATCTTCTCGATCTTCTGCCGGCAGGCATCCCACTTGCGAATGGAGTTACACACTACTTATATCTGTCAACATAACTATCATACACCATATATATATGTCGAACATTAAGTTTCTTTGCGTTCACGTCACTATTCTCTTAACACGGGTATTGAAAGATTAATAGATGCTACTTTGAAAATAGCTTTAAAAAACAATAATACAGTAGCCAGCTGACGAAATTCCAACAAACGTAAGCACTCGATTCGAGTCCAATTGTTAAATTTCTTGAAACACCATAGAATATCGATTTTGTTAAACCAAAGTCTGAATTAATGTAATTTTTATTATTAGCTTTCATAGCATGTTTTCAATTTACAGTCATAGTCTATGTAACTATGCATGTTGCTTTCCATGCAGTTATGTTAACTAGCAGTTTCGTCCATAAAGCAAGTTTCCAACTTTGGTTTAATCTCTCTACTATTACTATTTAGTTACTGATAGCTTCATTAATATTGTTAATTTAAATGAACTGTCATTCCAAAATTGAACAGCGACTACTTATATGAGAAAACTATATAGATTTTCTTGTCAACTGATATTACACTATTAAAAATATAATGTACTTTTATTCAAATGACCCGACAAAACAACTGGAGTTGTTTTTTAGTGTACGCAAAAAATATAAGGTGAATACGATTTCTTTATCATGTTGATGTAAATATACTTAGAATTGACAAAAAACAAGTCAAATACATTGATGATTTATTTCATAATGTTTTTACTCCATCCGATTTCAGTGATACATTTCTTTTACCTAATAGTAATAGTCATAGCATTAGAGCATCCAAAAATATTGGCTGTATATTTTAATAGTTGATCAGTCGATCTAAGCTAGACCGCAATTGAAAACCTGGAAGCCGTTTCTTTTTAATATGGGACTCCTCAGCAGTGCGCATCTACGATCCCTTACGCGGGACTCGTGGAGTTTCATACTAGGACGAAACGGCTATCCAGTGCTTCGAGGTTTTCAATTGTGGTCTAGCTTAGATCGACTCGGGAATTCAACTATTATAATACTACAATCTGTTCAAATCCCCATACTGTTGATTATATATTCCCAATTATAACGTTTACATCACTAATCACAACTGTGAAGTGATCGTAATTACAACGATTTCATTTGATAAGAAGAACTTATGAAAAAAAATCTAAATGACTCTACGTTGTTAAAACTGTGCTTAATGTTAAACACTTAAGGGTATTCAGGAGGAATAATTTAACCTATAATCCAAGATTAGTTGCAATTCGTCAACGATGATTATCTACATTATTGAGTGAAACTAATGTTACCCATGTGGTTCAATGTTTGGTCACTTTACATTATATGTCACTGTTTACTTATGTGTTGGAGAAAAGATTGACGTCCTGTGGAACTGAGATAGTGTTATTTTGATTATTCAATTAATAAAATCAATCATAAGAATGCGGCTGTATAAATTTGCAACGCACATGAAATAATATCTTGGTGATTATTAGCTATATAGTTAAACCATCAATGTAGTTACGGGAATAATCAAGAAGACATTTAGAGTTATACGTATCATTACCAAGGTTTGAGTTGATAATTTCGAATAAATTGAGCATTGGGTAGATTGTTATGAATAAATAATATATTTGTAATATCCCAATGAGTATAAAATTTAGATTTGGCTATTTGTTTTCTGAAGAAGTGCCTTACACCGAGTAACGAAACGTCACAAAATCTAATTTTTCTACTCAGTTGGAATTATACTTCAGTCATATAAGTAGACATAGTACCTTGAATTACAATCGGTGTAAACGTGTTATTCTCGATTTTTATTTTCAATGAATCATCAGCATGTTGTGTACCAGGTTGACCATTATTATTTAGTGTCAGAATTAATTATAGAGAAAATTATTCAAGACGCATTTTTCGTTTATCGATTACAATGTTTATGTTATAAAATTTGATAAGTTTACAATGTATTGTACCACTATTACACTTTTATAAAGAAGAGTTACCTGGCCCTATTTATTCTTGTGTAATCACTCTATAATATACTGAGTTTTATACAATGGTCACCCTATGAAATGTTTACTTCTCACAATATTTGCATTTACTGACTTGCTTCATAATTCTCATTAAAATATCTTGAGTATATCTTTATTTTACGGAATTAGGACCAGTAGCTACCAGGTTTTCAAATAATTTATATATTATACATTTCTCCTACAAATTATGCGTGATCATCAAAATTAAAAAGGAATTTACTGTTAGAAGTAAAGAAAAACTACTGAATATGTTCGGTGTTTTTTCTTTTATGCAATTAATAATCTAATTTTTTAAAAGACATTAATTGCGCGGAGCATTGGTTTTTCATTATCTTTAACCATTTGTATGAAATTATAAGCCGAGATGGTAGCTAACAGTGAAATATAAAACGCTCATTTCGTCCTATTTGGGACTCATCAGCTAGTTGCACCTGCATACAGCAATATCGAGGCCATCCTCACAGGATGTACATACGCCAATAAGCGACTGATCAATCGCAGCCCCAAACGTCAATAGAAAGATTTAAACAACCAATACAAGAATGCGTTTATATGGAAGTTTTACACTTGAGCTTGAAATTAGTAACAGTCAGTCAGTTGTGAATCAGTTAACAGTGTACACTTAGATGTACTGCTTTCTATCAAAATATTAGTGAGTTCATAATAAGACGAATGGAAAAATTAATCAATCAGTTAATTATTGACGATAATTACACAATTACACAAGTGTAAAGGTTCATTTGATCAAATAAATGCTTAGAGGAAAGCAATGGACTATACAAACTATTTTAGACCTTATAAATTAAGCTTATATAATATGCATTTCTATGGTATCCGCTATTTAGAAGAGAACAGGTCAGTCTGACTGATATTCGCATAATAAACTTTTCATATAAATACGTGTAATGCAAATAAATAAATGTGTCATCACGTTAAAGTAGCTGGCTGTTCAATACGCATCCGAACTTAGTAACTTGCTAAAATGGATTTATTTACATCGTTGTTCTCTACATGAAATGCGATCAAGAAATAGTACTAGATTACATTTCTATTTACTCACCAATAAGTACGTACTAATTAAAATAACTCATAGTGTCATTGAATAAGAAAAAGAGAACTCAGCGAAGAAAATTTTCTTTTCGACGAAATCATTTACTTAAGCTGTACATTCGTATATATATAGTTATATGGAAAATATATGTCTATAGGAGTCTAGGAAAGATTGCATCATAAACTGATACTACCATGTAGCTAAATGTACTCCATCCCGTCTATTTAAAATATTTATGTCCTCTTAAATGCGTCAGGCTTCGGTTGTCATTTTTTCTACTCATGAGAACCAAAACAGTCTTGAAGTATTTCGTTACATTCAAGTTCAGTTATATGTCGTGTTTCGACAACATTTATTTCTGTAACCAATTTATTCCCACGTTCCTTAAAAATTTAGGAATATAGCTTTCCCTCTTTAATCCTCACTGTTAACTGTTACCCGACCGTTGCTGCTACCTTGACGTGGTGGTCGGGCTTGTCTATCGTGATGAGTCAATCGAGCTATACTGGCTGGAACAATCGTTCCTCAAGGTCCTACCATGCCAGGCAGGTCGTTTGAAGAGCGGTGAGACTAAAAGCAGCAAACCCAAGGTCCGAAGGCGAAGTCGTTCTGCTCACTGTACAGAGGTGTGACAGCAGTAAGGTGTTTCCTTCAGACAACCAGCATGACAGCGATGCTGTCTTCCCACAAGGAGGGGTGGGGTTAGAAAAGGTCGACCCTAAGAATGCACACCTCGCCTTATCCCACGGATATCCGTCTCCGGCGGTAAGGTCCTTTGAAGAACGGAGCTAACACAAAAACTACCCACAAAAAGGTCGTGTGTGACCAACCTCAAGCAGTTGTCCCTTGGGCACTGCGGTCACGCTCTCAGATCATTAAGACCACTTCTAACCCAATTTCCTTTTCAGGTACCCCTAGAAGAACCCTTCCACAGTGTGGGCAACCGGGAAGTGATAACTGCTTTCATACCTCTAACAGCACTCAAGACCACTGTATTGATAATCAATTTCCTTCTTCAATTCCTACTATTCCTTCTACCTTGACTTTCAACACTAAACTTCCTCTTCCGGTTTCCTCCTCAAGTGTCACCATGGCCAACAATTCTAGTGCGCGAAACGCTGTCCTAGGTCTACTAAAACCTCGCTCCAAACTACACATTGGAGCCTTCAACGTACGTACCCTAAGTCAAATCGGTCAACAGGCTTCCTTAGCTAAAACCCTAGAATCTCGTACCATTGATGTATGCTGTGTCTCCGAAACACGCATTCAGGATCCTAGTGTGGTCATTCACTTGACCTCACCTCGCCAAAATGGACAGCCAACGAGATACACCCTCCGTGTATCTGGCGACCCGTTGGCTAGTTCTCATGGACTTGCAGGTGTAGGCATGGCATTTAGTACAGGGGCACTAAGTACAAGGGCAGAACAAGCACTATTAGAATGGATCCCCGTTAACAGTCGCCTGTGTGCTGTCCGGCTAAATGGCTCCGTAAGAACTCGGAAGGATAGGGACACACGTTGTTGCCTGCCTACGCTCCCACTGACTGCAACCATGATGAAGTAAAAGATGACTTTTACAGAAAACTCTCTGAGCTTCTTCAGAAAGCTAAGCGCTCAGACATAGTAGTCGTAGCGGGTGACTTTAATGCCCAGGTAGGCAGCTTAAATCAAACAGAAAGACATTTAGGTGGGTGTTTTAGTATTCCGGCTCAACGAACCGATAATGGTGATCGTCTGTTGCAACTATGCTCAGACAATCGTTTATTTTTAGCAAACACTAATTTTAAGCATAAGGAGAGACATCGTCTAACATGGCGACCACCTTCACCAAACCAACGATGGACTCAAATAGACCATATTGTCATCAATCATCGTTGGAGAGGCTCAATAGAAGATTGTCGCTCGTATTGGAATGCTTGTTTAGACTCTGATCACGCTTTAATACGAGCGCGCATTTGTCTGCGCCTCAATGGACGCAGGAAAAGTACACTAAGAAGACGCATTAGGATTGAACTGGAGGACGAGAAAGTCAAATGCGAATTCCAGAAACAACTGAGTTCACATCTAGGCAGTTCTGTAAACGAGACTGACCCAGATGCTGCTTGGAAAGACATACGAACAGCTGTGGAAACAGCAGTAACATCTATTAGTTATTTAAACCATAGGGCTCCAAAAAACCAGTGGATTTCTTCTAAGTCTATTTCACTGATGGATACGCGTAAACTCATCCCATCAGGCTCTGAACACGACGAAGAGCGTAAACAAATTAGATCTAGGTTAACTAAAAGTCTAAGGAACGATCGTGAGCAGTGGTGGGCAACGAAAGCAAAAGGGATGGAAAAGGTAGTGGCTGTAGGCAACACCAGGCAACTATTCAGACTAATAAAAGAAACCGGAATTAAGAAGTCAAGTGTAAGTGAGACAATCTCCGAAGAAGACGAAACCCCTATCTGCTCTCAACCCAAACGTTTAGAACGATGGGTGGAACACTTTAAGGAGCAGTTTAACTGGCCTTCAGCTACTGCACAACTACCCACTATTCCCAAAAAACCTGAATGGAACATTGAAGTAGGTCCCCCGACCCTACTTGAAGTTCAAAAGGCTATAAGTAATCTGAAACGAGGAAGAGCAGCTGGTCCAGATGGATTGGCTCCAGAGGTCTTTAAATATGGTGGTCCAATTTTAGCGATTAGGTTGACTAATATTCTGGCTAAAATCTGGGAGACGGACGTAATCCCATCTGACTGGTCACAATCTCTGATTGTCCCAATATATAAGAAGGGGTCAAAATCATCCTGTGATAACCATAGAGGGATTAGTCTGACTAACATAGTATCTAAAATACTAGCCTCAATAATTATCGGGCGCCTAACTAAGACTCGTGAACTACAAACACGAGGAAATCAGGCTGACTTCAGACCTGGTCGTGGCTGTATCGACCACATATTCACCATTCGTCAAGTTTTAGGGCACAGACATGCTTATCGGCGTCCGACAATGATAGTTTTTCTTGACTTAAAAGCAGCATTTGATTCTGTAGACCGAGAGGTTCTGTGGCAGTGTCTGTCATTGAAAGGTGTACCTGAGAAGTACATAAACCTTGTGAAGGCTCTTTACTCGAACACTACCAGTTGAGTGAGAGCTTATGGCGAACTGTCATATGATTTTACAACCTCAAGTGGTGTCCGTCAAGGCTGTCCACTATCCCCATTTTTGTTTAACTTCATTATAGACCTGTTGCTGGAAATAACACTCGTCGGCTGAATTTTCAGGAATTGATCTCCTACCAGGGGGACCACTAAGCGACTTAGAATACGCAGATGACATAGTCCTGTTTGGTGAAGACGCTGACAAAATGCAGAGTCTTCTGTTGGAACTCAGTAATAATGCCAGGATGTTTGTGATGCGTTTCTCCCCATCCAAATGTAAATTGTTACTCCAGGACTGGCCTGCGTCAACACCTGAACTAAGGATAGGGAGTGAAGTAGTCGAACGCGTGGACAACTTCACTTAACTTGGAAGTCTGATCAGCCCTAATGGGTTAGTGTCTGACGAAATCTCAGCACGGATTCAAAAAGCTCGTTTGGCTTTTGCCAACTTACGTCACCTATGGCGAAGACGAGATATCCGTCTATCAATTAAGGGACGAGTATACTGCGCAGCAGTTCGCTCTGTTCTACTTTACGGCTGCGAAACATGGCCATTAAGAGTAAAAGATACTAGTAGGTTACTAGTATATGATCACAGATGCCTTAGAAATATTGCTCACATCTGCTGGGATAACCGGGTAAGTAATAGTGAGGTTAGCAGCAGGGTATTAGGGAATAATGGTAAATCAGTTGATGAGGTCATGAATCTTCATCGACTGAGATGGTTGGGCCATGTGTTACGTATGCCTGAACACCGATTACCACGACGCGCTATGTTGACTAGTGTAGGGGATGGTTGGAAGAAAGTTAGGGGCGGCCAAACCAAAACATGGCACCAGTGTTTGAAGTCACTAACTTCTAGTCTTAGCCATGTTGGTAGATGCAGACTACCTGGTTGGGGTCCGCGTGACTATCGTAATCAATGGTTGGAGACTGGGTGACATGGCTGAGAATCGATCACAATGGCGTAGGTGTATACACTCTTTATCTTCCCTTAAACCTTGAGATTAAAATTGCTTCATAACTTTTTTTCCTTCCTATACTATATCCTTCTATACAACCTTTCTTTATATATTACCACCACTAAATTAACTACTTCTATGAATCCGGTGTTGATCTTGTTGTGCTAATGAGGTATGTCAACTTGGACCGATGCATATATGTGCCTGGTTCTACGTTGTCGCTGACTGACTGAACTGTTACGAAATCTCATCTATAGTATACAGCACTGAAGTTAGTGTATTTGGTTTGACTGATATAATTCTGTTTCCTCAGTATTGTGTCTTTGACTACTATGAACATAGAGTTAAGAGTATCTATTGTAAGTTCAGAAAAATGCTCCTTTATTAATGTCGGGTTTAGGATCCCAAGTTGTTCCGGAGCTCTTTTACGGTAATATGGGGTAATTACTACGTTAATCCATTCTTTCGGTTGATCTTTTTTCTCACTCTTTTCAAGAAATATTTTGATGGACTCTATGTAGAAACCAAGGTCAATAAATACCGAGCTAAATTGAACAACTAGGACCTTCATTCTAATTCAGTCTATCCTCAAAAAATTTCAACCATCCTAGATTTCACGGGCAACCGAAAATCTATCATAATATTTTTCTTCTTGAAAGCACTTTCTAATGGTTGTCAAAATTTACAACACTCGACTGAAAAGCTTATCTGCGAATATAATAATTTTCTGTATTCGTTCACTGTTATTTTTAAAAAAAATAAAGTACCAATTTTGTGTTTGATGATTATAAAAATTATAGCATATTTCGTAGTTCATATTACATTTCCCAAAATCGCTTCATATTGTATAACTGGAACTTTCAACAAGGATATTTACGTGATAATTAGCATACCTGAACTAACATTGATTACATACACATTGCCAATTTTTTAATATTTGTGAAATGGTTACAGTTATTAGTTTGATGAAATAAAATTTTAATTATCAAGAAGTCATAATGATCGCAGTGTATTTTTTCATAATTATTCTTTCATTATAAATAGTAGAATTCGCTAGGGAATATGTTTAGCAATGTTTTCCTATCTAGTTGCTTATTACTTTTGTACACTAAGTAATACTGTCCAGTTAAGTTGATGGAACAATTATTACTGGAGTTTTAATTAACAGCCAATAAATACTGGGGAAATTGTTCAATAACTGCGATCATTGGTTGGAGAGATTGGGTGACTTAACCTAAGAATTAGTCATACTAATGATCAAAATGCTTTCGTGTTTTCAATCTTCCTTTTGTTAATGACTTCCAGTATTCCATTAGGCATGTCTTTACGTTTCATTTGATTCTCAAACTATATTTTTAATGTTTAATCTTTCTTAGTGTAATTGCCACTACAATTGTATGAACGAGTGAAATACTTAATGTGTTAATTTCATTTCAATTTTACTGATAACACTTACTTACGCCTGTTACCCCACGTGGAGGAGAATAGGCTTCTCATCAGCATTCTCCATCGAACTCTGTCCTGGGCAACCCTTTCCAGTTAGGATTCATCCTTCTGACGTCTGCTTTCAATTCTCGATGCAGTATGTCCTTTAACCTTTCACTTTTACGTTCCCCTTCAAGATTCCAAGTTAGGGCTTACCTCGTGATACAGTTTGATGATTTCCTTAATGTATGTCCTATCCGCTTTCGACGTCTTTTCCTAATTTCCTCTTTAGCTGGATCCCGGTTTGTTCTCTTCCACAGTAGGTTTTTGCAGATGGTATCCGGTCAAAGAATATTCAGTGTCTTGCGTAGACAATTGTTTATATATACTTTTACCTTCTTGTTGATGGTTGTAGTAGTTCTCTAAGTTTCAGCTCTGTACATTAGAACTGTCTTGATGTTCGTATTGAAGGTTCTCACTTTGATATTGGTTGAAAGTTGCTTTGAGTTCCATATGTCCTTCGACTGTAGGAATGCGGCCCTTGTTTTGCCAATCCTCGCTTTTACATCTGCATCCGATCCTCTCTGTTCATTGATGATGCTACCCCGATACGTGAAAGATCCCGCATCTTCCAGAGTTTCTCCATCAAGCGTAACTGAATTGGTGTTCACCGTGTTGTATTTGAGGTTCTTTCTTTGTCCCTTGTGTATGTTGAGGCCTACTGATGCAGAGGCTACTGTTACACTGGTTTTCTTGATTTATATTTACTTGTGTATGTGCGATGGAAGGGCCAGAATGATGTTGACGATTGTCTCAGGTACACCATAGTGTCGAAGAAGGTTCCATTAGGTTTTCCTTCTATCGATGTAGGCAATGTTTATTGCAGTTGACATTCAAATTGAATGCGAATCACATTGTTGAGTTTTCTTTTTTTAAAAAGACAATGTATTATCCAGTCATTTTCAAAAAGTCGATCATAACAGTTCTAACATTTTATTTCTCAATCAATAAAGGAAAATTCTTGTTTATAAAAACTTTATATCATCCTCGGTTTATTTCAATTTATTATGGAAATAAAACAAAACATAATAACAATATATAATTATCACTTCACCTTCAATGTAAGTTGACATTTCAAGGAAAAAACGCTTATTGGTATAATTTAATTTTTACTTGAAATTAGACTGTAAACTATAAAAGGGAAATTTTATGGAGTGTTCCTTATCGATTTATTTCTGTATTTCATTTCGACAAATGCTCTGAAGTGTTTTTCATTAATTTCATCATACAATAATGTTTTTTTCTTGTAAACGATATTTATATGTTATATTATCTACTTTTTCCCTCATTTTTTTCATACAACTTGTTCTTTAAAATAAAAACGTGGCTCTTTATTCACTTGATTTCGAGTTTGTTACGAGAAATTCAGACGATTTTCACTGTTAATATTTTACAGGTATTGTAGAATGTCTTTTGTCTACATTCCTTTTTTTTTCTGGGTAAAAATGTCTGTGTTGACCAGTTGTTATGTTTAGCTAATTGAATAATCAGTTTTTGACCACAAAATATGTATCGTGTTTTGTTTCACCTTTTAACATTTTGGTTCAAATCATTTTGAAACTGAAAATTGTTTCAGTCTTCGGTTTGACTTTTGATGAACAAGTACTGGAAATCTGGTAGATCTGGACAATTGTTTCATCCTAGAACAGTATGTTTAAAGCATTTCTCATGTATGATGACAACAGGATTAGAAATGTTGAGGTTAGACGTACCATAAACATATGGTACATGTCAATCTCAGTAGACAATCAAAGCTTGGATCGTCTAGATGCATTAATTACATTTTGCATGATTGTTTTTATTTTTTTAATGCTAGAACAAATTGTATTAAACGAAATCACTTCATCATCACAATTCATTCATTTAGAGTATTCCAAATAAATAATTTTGTCATTATTGGATTTATCCTATCAATATTAGTATTACAATATTAAATAGATAATTCAGTTTTTCCGGCTGAGTTTGTTTAATTACGCTGTTTATTACTTGAATACGAAATCAGTCAAATATCACTTAAATGATACATAAATTGTGGTGTATGCTACTTATATCTGTTGATATAAGTAGCACGTAACACCAATCGGAAGTGAAACGCACGGCAGCAAAAAGCTAAGAAAATCGAATTGAAGAAAACAAACGGAATTAGAAAGGAATCGTGAATTGGAAGAATCATGCAGGATGTAAAGAACAGTTGATAGAATATTCGCAAATGAAGTATTTCATGTATCGTTCTTATATTCTATCGGGATACTCTGTAATTTTGTATTAAAATACGTTGGTTGTCCCCGCCTTTGTTTTCGTTCACTACAAAACCAATGATTAAAACTATTCATTTTTGAACCACTCAGTTATAGCATCGAATCTTACCGCATGTAGATTGCTTTGAACAGTATAATGATACATCTATCATGTATCCAATAAATATACGTTTCATAAACATATATTACGTTACTAAATGACCTACCTTAGTTCATGTTAAGAAGTAGTCCTTGCTCGAAAAAAGCATTCGGGCAGTGATCTAATAATTTAAATGATAAGCAGTAATTTAATGATAAGTCTTATATTTATACTCCCCCCTTTATTTACCTCTAAGCAGAGTATCTCAATTAACCTCAAACCAAGTATGAGACTTAAGACCGTGTATATAAACCTATGTTTAATTTGTGATCGACTTTGTAAGACTTATCCGATTAATTGTCCAATTGTTTTTAATGCTTGTACACGCATATCGTATCGTTAATTATTTTCTTTTCTTCAAATAATTTCTTGCCTGTTTTTCTCGGTTCTAGTTGTTTGCTCCATTCAACATTGTAATAGTTATTGTTCGTTTAGAAATTTGGGAACAGGATCGTGTTAGTTTAAAAGTTGAAGAACATCATCTACTCACTGCATTAGCTCAATTTAAACGAATGCATGCTAATGTACGTCATGATTGTTTGCATGCTCTATTGTAAGTTAGTATTCTAACATCTAGTGTTTTTTTTGTTATTGTTTCATATGGTGAACAATGCAATGATTATTAGATATTTATGTAAAATATAAGTTAGTCAGTCAACCAATCAATGGGCGATATAGAACCTGACACATATATATGTACGTTAGTTCAAGTTCCCATCACTTTGTCATCATAACCGGATGAAATTATCATGACTAATTCTAGACTAGTGGAAGTAGTTATGTAGTGTATGTTGTTTATGTCGACAGACATAAGTAGGATGTAGCACCAATCGGAAGTGAAACGCACGGCAGCAAAAAGCTAAGAAAATCGAATTGAAGAAAACAAACGGAATTAGAAAGGAATCGTGAATTGGAAGAATCATGCAGGATGTAAAGAACAGTTGATAGAATATTCGCAAATGAAGTATTTCATGTATCGTTCTTATATTCTATCGGGATACTCTGTAATTTTGTATTAAAATACATTGGTTGTCCCCACCTGTGTTCTCGCCCATTATAGTTATAATATCACTAGTAGTGGAAAAGACTAAGTGTTTACAATATAGTGCTAGAAAGAAGAGTAAATTTGTTTCATAAAACAAATATAAAATGATTTCATAGCTCAAAATCTAAAAGTAATCAACGAATTCATGCATCTACGTCATTGGGATAGATTCTCAGTCATCTCACTCAAAAATCTCCAACCACTAGTTACAACTATCTCTCGAATTACCTGTAGCTCATGTATTCACCTGGATCTGTAACATCGTTTTTTATTAGTAGTATTAAATAAATCTGAACGAGAAATACTTCTCTAAGCTAAAAATTCCTTGTTCATATCTGCTAGTCATTGAAAACCAGTTTTGCACATTTGATATTGTTTGCTTGTTTCTTCTCATTGTCGTTTAGGACTGCAAATGACCAGTTTCTCATCGGCATAAATGCATCCTGTGCGGATGGCCTCGATATTATCTTAAGTCACAAGCATTATAAACAAAGGTGGATGATGGTTAGAAGTGGAATCCAAGACGCGCGTTTCGTCCTACTTGGGACTCGTCGACTGGATGTACCTGCATCCCCATCGCACAAACAAGTGGCTGTTAGGACTCAGTAGCTAAGGGGATAACGCGATGCCGTTTGAAGCGGACGGTACTGGGTTCGAGTCCCAGAGTGAACATCAACTTTAAGATGCAGGTACATCCAGTTGACAGTTCCTAATTAGAATGAAACGCGCATCCTGGATCACACCACTAACTATCATCCATCTTTGCTTATAGTTTTCCATAGTTCATTCTAATGTATTGATAAATAGTAGTTACTATAGTGATATGATTAATTCTAATATCTAAATAGTATTTAATGTTTCATCACATGTATGCATACTTTTATCAACCAATTTATATGTGAATATTTTTATTCATTAAAGTTTTATCTGTACAGATGAATCATCTCAGTAGTTTGTTATTATTATTCTTCGAAATTTTAGCATTTATTTCTAAAAATCCAATCATATTTGCACATATCTATCTGAAATGAACTATTTTATTGCAAGACAGACTAAACAACATATACTGCAATACATTATGATTATTATTATTGTTGTTAATTATAAATTCCCGTAAAAATACTTCTATTCAACTTGTTTAATCTGTAAATGTTGTCTAGAATAACATATAAACTTTGACATACTATTTTGTGAATTCTAATAGTACTTCCGATTTCCTGCACTGTAGTGACTCGTGTTTCAAACTGACATTACAGTAGTTAAACGTCGATCACACTCTAACCTCCATTCAGAATACCGATTTATATGACCTTGTCCTTGTGCTAAACCAATGACACGTCAATCAGCACTAGCAGCCTTGCGTCAACTCTGAATCTTTATTAATCCTCTGTATTAGTAACTTCTTGCCTAGCCCAGTTCTCTCAGTTTAGAACACAGATAACAGACTCCGCTGTGTGAATCTTATATTTCAATTATACGAAGTAAATATAAAAGCAGATCAGACTGCATCACACCATCAAATAAATAATAATAATAATAATAATAATCAAGCCAAATGTGGCTAAGTGTAAGTGACTGTACCTGATTGGATGGGAATCACTTAAGAATGGTGAATCGTATAGTAGTAGCCAGTAGGCTAAATGAAAACTTATAGCAAGGGAAATATAATAATATAATAATATAATATAATAACAGTCCATAAATAGTTCCCAGAAGTTATCCATAATTTAATCTTCATCGGATACAACAATGTCAGTCATCAAACCCTCCTTTTTTTAAATAATACAAATTCATCTCAACTAACCAGTTCTTTTTTAGTGAATGATTAAAATCAATATTCAATCTAATTAACACCACATATTACTGTTTAAACAAATAATCATTTGACCTTATTGATACTTAAAATACATTTGTTTATTGATTATTGAAATAGATAAACACATGTTTATGCTTGTTTTATTCAGCCTAAATAAGAGTGGATAAAGTTTGCGGAAGTGGATGTGTCAGTAAGATATTAATAAAATTATTGTCAATTACTATTACCATTATTATTACTACTAATACTAAATCCTATTATGATAATAGTGTAGTGGACGCTACTCACAAGACTGTTTGTAAGTAGTGTGTAGCTGGTCGGAACGTCGAAGTTGTTATAATTGTCAGATAGAGTGAAAAGTTTCAATGCTTCCAAAGCATGGCGTTAGCAGAACACTTGAAGACCAAACGAGAAGACACTTCACATAACAGAACACACTGAATGGTGCAAATGGAAGGTTGAAGGCTGCATATAAATACTTTGTAACTTCTTACAGTAAATACATTCGTCGTGTTTATTGCTGTGTAGTACAACAGTAATTAAATGCTTAAACGATGATGACTAAAACCAATTTGCATAACTTCAACGTATGAGGAAAGTTTTATCTATTGAATAATTAGAAACCGCCCAAACTAATGTGTCATATATGATTGACTAACTCTTGCAAAATTAATTTTAATTCAATGTAATATAGATTTAGGTAGATAAGCCTGTTGTTGTTATATCTCTTTACAATTTAATAATATAAATACGAGTCAACTTATTTGTCTAAACTTTATCGTAGATTCACATTTTTCCCTAAAAAAGCTTTTCTTGTTTTTTTTCTTTTCTTTATGCAAACAAAAAAAATGACCTGACGACATAGAGGTACAAAAGAACAAGGCTCACGAACACGTGGAAAAGCTAATCACATGACCATGTGTATCTATTCGCGTTGTGTTGGATATAGTAGAGTAATTTTGAACAAAATGTTTCATTCTTAGACATTATTTCTTTTAATAATTATTTAATTAATAATTAATTAACTCAATAATTCACTGAATTTTCGGTTCATTAGTTTGTTATCATATTAGTCATATTTGCTGACTGATCCATGTAATATACTGCTTTTTGGTGTTGTTATTAGACATGATGTCCTATCGTGATACATTCAATTGATTAACAAGTTCACTAATCCTTATAACTAGGGTATTCTATGTTTTCGGCCTTCTTTCAGTGACTCATTCTCATCATATGGTCTCTAATGTTTATATGTATGTATATGGACATTTTTTGATTTCAATCAAATGAAATGACCATAGTTAGATAACCCTTGAAAGTAAAGAACTATTGAAAAGTTGTTTCGTCTTAGTATAAGATTCTTCAGCAATGCGTTTCTAAAATCCCACTGAAGAGCTTGATTTTCAACTGTTCGCTGAAGAATGTCAATTCATGATGTAGACCGCAAAATTTCGAAATCTCTATAAACCACTTACACCATAATATAAACATATCTAAATCACTTAGATTGTCTTCATTTATCATTTAACCTTTTCAAGGAGATTTTATACAACATAAAGATAATGTTCTCACCATAAAAATCATGAAGCCGTTTTAGCCTAGTTTAGTTCAGCTCACAATCTTGTTTGAGATTTTACCCAGAACCCTTCAGTCTCTCAACCATGTCAATACTTTTAAACAAGAGTTAACTAACTGATTTCATAGTCAATTAACTACTGTCCCACTTAGTTATGGAGTTTTAATTTCTTCACAGTTTACAGCTTCCTATTAGAACTTTGAAAGTTCCATCATAATAATATGTTGTCATTAGAAGAAAAAAGTTTGCCAAACAAAAATAGGACTATTGTTTTGATTATGGTCAAAAACAAATAAATACAATATTTATGTGGAAATAAAAATATGGATATTTCATCTACTTTTTTTCTTTGTTGTTGTATATATTTATTTAGGTATCACCAACATTTGATATTATCGAAACAGCTCGTACTATCGCACATGAACTTGGACATAATTTCGGTTTAAGACATGACACTGAAGAATGTGAATGTCAAGGTTGTATTATGGCTACTGGTGTAGAGTAAGTACTACTCAGTGAATTATATTCGTCTGCTTTTGATGAATAAATAAATTATATTTGAAATCCAAGGAGAAGATTTTACATAACCTTGATTTGATCTGGCAACGGAATCTTGGTAGGGCTTTACGTCTTCGTTGAGGCTCGTCAAAGGTACTTGCATCGTATCGTCACTATCCGCTTGATAACTGTTGTACGTTGTTGAAAACTTTGCCTAATATGGCTCAAAAAAACGCTAGTGATGGAACAGATACTATTCACTCCTTATCTTTCCATTTCGAATTCCAGTGTCCCATATTTCATACCTTTCGCTATGTCTTTTCAAGTCATATTCTCAAGGCTTATCTCATTTTATCATTGCCACTACATTATTTCGATCAATTTTGTTATTTTAGTCTCATCGTGCCAATGTCTTTTCGTCAGCGTCAATGTTCATATTGTAATTTGAAACCATTGCTTACCGCTGCAAACATCAACGCGTTATCCACTAGGCTACTAAGTCCACTAACTTGTTCGTCGGGTATGAATTTATATGTAAGAATGCGTAATATCTCGTTTTTAATATGCAAAACAGTTAGTGACTATCTGAGCTCAGCAGCTTAACCGATAACGTGTGATAGATGAAAGCAATAGTACTGGGTTCTCGGATAGCCCATTTGACAACGTAAAGATTGGTTAATTGAAGTCCTTAATATCAACAATAGGAAATTACACAACCTTGCTACTTGAAAGATCTCCAAGTCAACAATTCAAATTGTCAACATTATGCTGATCATTGTCATTGTGTTTCATATTATTGTCTCAGAAGACTTTTTGTTGATTTTTTTTCAGTGATAAGTTAATTTCGAGAAAATAAAAACCAGTATTTTGACAGAATTATAAACTGTCAACTTTTCTTAATAACGTGTTTTGTTTTCAGATTTGCTATTTCTTGTCAAGATCGCAGACATGTTTGTTGCCTTTGTTGTTTGTTTTCCTCCTTAATGTACATAACTTATTCGGTTATTTGAATGAATAATTGTCTTATCAGACAACTTAGTATATCTTAGGCTTTTATATCATCACAAAAATATCGTCCCTTCTTATTTTCTTTAGAGATAAAGAAAGCAATTTCTTATAGGCGCTTATTTATGCATATGTGTGTTTTCCGAATTCACTATTAGCTTGTCCACGTATGATGTCTAAGTATGAGTGCCTAAATAAGGGTTGTTTGTAATTGTTTACCTATTACGATGCTCTTTAGTCATAATAACCATATTCTCGCCATAGGTGACGCAAGTTGGCAAATGCCAAACGAGCTTTTTGAATCTGTGTTGAGATTTGGTCAGACACCACCCATTAGGGCTGATCAGACTTCCAAGATAAGTGGAGTTGTCGACGTTTTCGACTACTTCACTCCCTCTCGGTCTACAGAGTCAAATGCTGCTTTTAAATTAAGAAAAACTATCATTGTCTGGCATCGATAAGTATGCCTGTGTTCTAAAACCTGACGAATAGTGAATATGTGGTCGATACAGCGACGACCAGGTCTGAAGCCAGCCTGATTTTCTCGTGTTTGTAGTTCACGAGTCTTAGTTAGGCGCCCGATAATTATTGAGGCTAGTATTTTAGATGCTATATTAGTCAAACTAATCTCTCCATGGTTATCACAGGATGATTTTGACCCCTTCTTATATGTCGGGACAACCAGTCACATGACATTACTCCTAGATTTTAGCTGAAATGTTAGTCAACCTAATCGCTAAAACTGGACCTTCATACTTAAACATCTCTGAAGCCAATCCATCTGGACCAGCTGCTCTTCCTCGTTTCAGATTACTTATAGCCTTTTGAACTTCAAGTAGGGTCGGGGGACCTACTTCAATGTTCCATTCAGGTTTTTTGGGAATAGTGGGTAGTTGTGCAGTAGCTGAAGGCCAGTTAAACTGCTCCTTAAAGTGTTCCACCCATCGTTCTAAACGTTTGGGCTGAGAGGAGATGAGAGTCTCATCTTTTTCCGAGATCGTCTCGCTTTTACTTGACTTCTTAATTCTGGTTTCTTTTATTAGTCTGAAGAGTTGTCTAGCGTTATCTACAGCCACTACCTTTTCCATCCCTTTTGCTTTCGTTGCCCACCACTGCTCACGGTCGTTCCTTAGACTTTTGGTAAACCTAGATATGTTTTGTTTTCGTTCGCGAATCGAACATTGATTGGCTCATTATTTCATCGAAACTCAACAATTTGCAGAACCCTATACTTCTAAAACTAATTTCCGACTGATTTAATCATGAATTTATATACTTAAGCTTGAATTATAGAAATTCATACTAAGTTATGTAAGATATCACAATTGAATATCTTATACGTTTGAATTTTCTGAAAAAAACTGATTATAACAGAGGCAAAAGATCATGGGATTTAAATAAATGATTTCACAGACAAATGAATGAATATTTTACCTGATACGTTTTCTGATTGAACGCTACTTGTTATATCTGGTCGTCACTGATTATTATGTCGGAGTCACTTATTACTTATACTTGTAAAACGAGGAATCACCTCTATTCCCACGACTCGAGAGCAAGAACGTAGAGACTGGTACAGATGAAGCTTTGCTAACCCTGAAACACGACGACGACCCTAGTCGAAAATACATCCATCTATATATTGATTTGTACGCCCATTTTTTGATTATTAATTAGGATAAAATCACATATATGAAAAATACAGTTATAACAAATCATAAGCTACATGTCATGCTACAGAATAAAATATCACACTGGAAAACAGAAACAAATACTACACTTATTAATCAACACATTGAATTAAAACGGAATTAATGTAAAGTAATTTTGACTTTTCATCCCGTTATGTCATAACCTATTCCATGCTTATCTATCATCAACTTTTGTTCACATTTATGAAATTACACAACCTCTTGTTTTAAATTGTATTTTACTAATGTTACTACAATAATCGATTTTTTCAGAAAATGTCATTTAAATATTGTCACATATCCAGTCTTCGTAATTTTTATTGGATTGTTGTAGTTTTGCTAAAACCCTACCAATACATGTTTATGTTGACTTGTGATTGAATTCGATTTCATAAATCCTATTTGTAATACTTATGTTTATGTATGTAACAGGCTGCTAGTAGTTGATAATCATCTAGATTTAGGTTTACCGATTAATATCTACAAGTTATCTAGAACCTGTCCAAAATTAAAACCTAAGTGGAAATGTCGAATAAAGTTATCTATGTCAATGTGCCCGATTTTAAGTCCTTTCATTCAAAGTTTACTACGACTAATCACGCTGTCCCCAACAATGTAATGTTTATCTGCCATTACAGCTCAGATTAATGGTCACTGACTTCATGGATTGATTCCACTTCCCAGTTAAACTGCCTTCTTGATTCTTTACATGTACCCCTACAAAAATCAGCACTAGACGTCGAGGTAGACAGTGATCAGTTATAAGTTACGGATATTACATCTAACTCCGCCGACGACAATGCACAGTCTCAACAACCAACTCACCATCTTTACCTAGAACATTACGTTCAAACATGTGTGAATCTCTCAGTTAATCCACTTTTACCATACCAATGCTTCAAAGACATCAATGATCAAATACTAGTAACCTCAACATATTCTCTGCTTACTAAGCCCATGTTTCCCAGTTGTAAACTAAGGCAGAGTAAGCTGCTATACAGAAGCTTTATTTTGTCCTTACCCTAAAGTATCTTGTTATTCTTTGGTTATTACACTATATTTTTTAACTTCTCATTCATTGTTCTCTATCAAACTATACATTTAATGAACAAATTTATTGGTCCACGTTCGTCTTTTCGCAGAGTCATCTTATTCATATTCAATTTTAGACTGTTTCTAAATTACTTCATATGTTCCTTTTGGATAAAAAGTGATTTTTCATTACGTTAAGAAAAGATTTGTTTGATGGTACATTGAATCTATTGTTTACCTTTTATCCCATCAGACTGGATTGCGTAAAAATAAATTTATATCTCTCTAATTTATGATATGATTCAACATTCATCCTCATAGTCATTATTGTATGTCTTTTTCGCTTCTCACTTTAAAGATTTGGCACAACAGTTATGAAATGGTCACCATGTTCTAAAAGAGATTTACCAGGTCTATTAAAACATGGAATGGGTGTTTGTTTACATGATTTGCCTGCTAGTGGGACTGTAACAGTTAATTCTTTCGTACCAAACTCTAAAACGTCTACACATAGAAAGAATAACAATAATAATAATAGTACCCCAAGCGTTGTACATATTTATGATTGGCAAAGTGAAGCGAAACGAATTCCAGTTAGTCGTGTATTAACTATAAGACAACATCATTCTGTCTTATCTGTTGAGAAATATTCAAATGGATTATGTGGAAATGGAGTGTTGGATCCTGGTGAAGAATGTGATTGTGGTACACAGTAAGTTAAACCAGGTCTTTTTTTATATTATTGTTATTTTCATTTCGTAAAAAATTATCTACATTGTCATTTGATGCAGATACATCAGTCAGTCTTAATAAACGTAAAATCTGGCACATATATTCACGTGTTCAATTCGTTACAGAAAATCAGCACAGCGAGTTAAAATTCTAAAAGAGATTCACCTGCGCTCGATGGTCGACTATTCGAAAAAGCGTTACATAACTTTGCGCACGCTCCAACCAAGGTAGTTTTTTTTACTTACCAACATGATTCAGTTAAGTCATCACTGACTTTATGGAGTGATGCCACGTCTTGATATGGCCTCCCCTAACTTTCTTTAGACCGACTCCTACACCATCAAACATTATGAGTCATGGTAAACGGTAGTTAGACAAACATATCAGATGTTCTATTCAACTTGGTTGATGAAGATTCACATCCTCATTAACCAACTTCAACATTGCTCACTTTAGTGGATGCAAATATAGCAGTATTAGTTAACAATGCTATTCAATTGTGATAACACTATTCAATTGAGATCTTAACACTTTTCTTTTTCAGTAAAATATTACTTAATGTACAAATGGAGTAATACAGTGTTTTGTAATTGTACAATGATTGCATGCATTTGTACTCAAACTTACAATAAACGCTGTGTTTGTTTGTTTGAATAGTTTGAAAGACGTTGTTTCATAATAGACTGGAAACTGTTTGACCAAACCTTTAAAAATCTGAAAACATCATATACTTCCTTCATCCCATTTCGAAAGTTACCATAAGCATAGATCTTCCATTTCATATTATATCGAAGCTGGGACTGGTATGATAGAACTCAATCTTTAATTTCGAGTCCAATATTCTACACTTTTTAAACTTCGTGTAATTCACGATTTAACATGATCTTCGTTGGTCGTAAACTTATTTACCTCCTTACCCACGTGTTTTCATTGATTTTCGGGATTCTTCATTTTCAACAAAGTTACTAATGTGCAGTGAATTATAAATGGATTTTAAATAGCGGTAATATTCATAATTATTCTACATCTGTAATTCCTCTGATATCAAAAAAATACTTTTCAGTTTTGTTTTTTATACTATGCACTGGATATTGAGTGGTTAGTTGGATATTCACACCAAATCTTTTCAAGTTAACCAGTAATTTTATCTGTTTCAACGTTACACTTTACTGATGAATAACTAGAAGGAATAAAATTCCTTTACACATGCCACTATGTGTCTAACATTTCAAACCATCCAACAACAAATAAATAAGAAACCCGAAGAAGTGAATTGTTTTCAACTTTAGTATACTTTGAATGATTCAATAGTTTGATCTGTTTCCCTGTTGTTTATATAAATTGTTTGAATCGGTGAACAAGTAGAAACATGCATATCTGTGTATTCATTAGCTAAAACATCATCACTCTTAATTGGACAGAAAAATAATTTAAATTAAAGAAATCAAAATAGTAGCTCTATTAATTTTATTGATCATAACTTTAAAAGAATGCAGCGGTTATTGTTTAGAGTGGACTTCATTAGATTTTATTGTTGGATTATGTATTTACATACCCTGACAAAAATCATACACCAATGAGTAATCCAATGGGAAAATGGAATAACTGGCGTGTATGAAACAAATTTCAACCAACAACTCAATATACTTGATTTATCCAACGATCAGTTATTTGGTCTTTTAATGACGTCTATCATTCGCAGAATAGTCACCATATATAATCCTTGTAGTTATCTGCATTCACATTTTTTAACACAACTAATATTAATTTTCCATCAATATCAGAGCTGAACGAAAAAGATTAACTAAGAATAGATGTAAATTTGTGATATTTAATGATTTTTAAGTTTTTTATGCACAATACAAATTATATGAGAAGCCATTGGCGAAATTACTTTTCTATGAACCATCACCATAGCAGCTTGAAATGTTTCTTTACCAAGACGTCAGCGCTGCTAGTCTGCAATGTAATAAAACATGTGACTTCTTGAGATCGATACGCTTTTCTTCTTGGTTGTCTGTCTACCTATCTATCTGTCTGATAGTCATAATTGAGCATTATCTTTGAGACCACTAACTTGGTTGATAAACGGTTGAAACCGGAGTCCTAACCTATGATGGGGATAATGCATATGCAAGAAAAGAAATGAAAAAGGATAGACAGATAGAAAACAATCGATAGTGGAGAGCAAAATTTGGGACAGAAAATATTAGTTATAATTTAACTCACTTATTTGAATTAGTTTTGCTTCAATTTTACTTAATTCTTATTTACAGTCGTCATTGCCTACTCCCCAACAATTTCACATTAGCCCAATTTCCTACATTCCTCTGCTTTTAATAGAATTAATCCCTTTTATAGAAAGAATCATACCAGTGTTAAATTTCTTACATGTGCTAGGTGTTATTGAAAATATCTATCACATATTCAAGTATCTTAATAATTTAAAGGTTGCAACGTTGTGACGACTCACTAACTTTGTGCTTACAATACATACTATTGATTAGAATTTCAAGATGTTGAACTCATTCAACAACTTATTAGATAACGCATGTTAAATGGGAGTGATAAGGAATACTATCGAATCTCATTGAGAATATTATTACATCAAACCGAAGGGTGCAAAATGGGATGGAACACATGTTCCAGATCCCATTAGTAGCCACATACCGAATATACAGTTATCAGAATACTTTGTAATTTTCTCCAGATTTGGATAGTTGGTCGTGATGATATTAGTTGTATTATTTGTTTCGACACAATGTAAACATCGTCCCAGTGGTTATCCTTGTGTATGCATATTCTGTTGTATATGTAAGATAAACACTATACAGGAAAACAGATGGAGAATGAAAATTTATCGTTAATCCTAATCAGATGCTTAATCGTTTTGACTTGTATGTTATCAATGTACTATCGACATTCTTTTTATTATATATTGGTTTTGTTTGTGGATTTGCCGGCAACAGAATGACTCACCCAACCAATTTTGAAAATTAATCGACTTCTATATCGGCAATAATAGGAAGTTAATTTCCTATTAAAGCGATAAGAATAAAACAAAACAATAAAGATTTATCAGTGCACAAGAGTTTGGACATTCGCTTAGTGAATACGGTTTTATATCGGTCTATTTTGTCGGTAGCTCTGTCTATCTATCAATCAAATGTTAATGTTTATAGTCGATTCGAATCAAGATCATTTTGGAAAATGAAATTAATACCATTGAACTATTCAATGTAAAATAAAGATTTAAAGCCTTACCTACGTATGACATTTGAATAATAGTTAGGAATTGATAGAGTTTTCTAAGTTATCCAATAAACAGTCTGCTAATAGGAGGGTCTCAGAAGAGGTCGCATCGTCATGCTATCTATTTGTCAGTGAAACCAATCGTTAATTTTAAATATTAAACGAAATTGATTTTAATACAACCACCATTACTTTCTGCATTCAACAGTGAACACTTGTTTTTTTTTAATATCACCATTGTATAACTTAAATTAAAATAATTAAGGAAATATTGTGTTTTTTTAAAAGTAGATCTCTTTTGGGACTTCCATAGTCTTATCCAAACCAGACGCTAGTTTTCTAAACACGTGGGTTTGCTTCACTCCTACTCACTTTTTGGTTTACTGAATCATGTCATAAAAATAATCACGACAATTATTTTGATTAAGTCCTGTTAATAACCCTTCGTGACTTACGTATACCACTAAAGTTCACTATCAATCGTCTTTAGCAATTTTTCAATTTGTACTATAGTTGCTGCATAAGAACTAGTTATTTCGATTTTCTTCAGTGAAATCAAATTTATAAGTGTCTTTATTTATTTATTTATTTGAACACATAAATACTGGTACAAAGAGGAACCAGATATATATATATATATATATATATATGCGCCACATAGATCTCATTTGATTTGTGTGAGGGCTGTGATACTGCTCGGGTGCCCAAACCGAAGGAGGTGGTTTTCTTAGGGGGCCACACCCGGAGCCTTTGACGTAAGGATCTGATTCACGAAGCAGCAGAGCATCGTAAGGAGATGCAGTCCCATGGTAGCCGGTGACAAACGATTGATTCATACGCCATTTGTTCCTTCAGGATACTGGATCCCATGTGCACCATTGGTTTGGAACCAGGGTTTTCCAACTCCCCTAGATGGACTTTCCGTGTCCACCAACCCGGTTAAGGCGTTTGACATTCGCTTTTCGTCCTCTTAATTTCGTAAACAACACCCGTGGTGTGAGAAGGCAGTGAGTAGGACTTCCCTGACAGAGGCTATATATTCGCATGGCCATGTGAGAGCATTTCGACAGGGAGAGCGGACTGTCCCCACTCTCGGCCGTACCAGGGCATTTGGGGGCATAGATTATCTGATGAAATCTGTAAATTTTTAAAAATCCTCTGGTAAAATAAAATCTGTGATGTTATTTATCACGGTAAATGACATTTTTTTTTAAAAACCAATAAATTTGTTAGTATAAGTATAATATAATAATTGAAGTTAAAAATAGATTTCAACCATTAAATCTTAATTGTTTAACTTTAAGAAATTGTGATAATCTAAAGTTCATCAGTCAGTCATATGAAAAGTAAACAAAGGGTGAATAAATTCATTAAGTATTGCTTGTTTGAATCTTCCCATCGATGCGTTAGGACTGCAATTGGTCAGTCTCTAATTGGCATATGTGCATACTGTGCGTATTGCCTCGATATAGCCTCAATTCAGGACTCAGTGGCCGAGTGGATAACGCGATGGTGTTTGAAGCGAGGGTACTGGGTTCGAGTCCCAGAGTGAACATCAACTCTGAGATGCAGGTACATCCAGCTGACAAGTCCCAAATAGGACGAAACGCGCGTCCTGGATTCCACTACTAGCCACTATCCATCTCTGCTTAAAGGGTGAATAGTCCTGCGACTAACTCATATCCATATCATATAACGTCTGATTCTAAACATAAAGATGCAAATATAATACTTCCACGTTTACGTCTGCTGTATATATTTATATAATAGTGAGTATGTAAAATAGATTCCGTCGTCATTTAGAGCTTCCTATTCATTCTTAGTTTCAATACTCACTACCAGGTTGGGTTCCAGTATAAGAAACGTATATATCCGTATGCACTAAAAAACCGCAGTGTGGTGTGGTCTACTTATATCCATATAATTTACGGAGATAGTCTGTAATGTTTGCTTAAATACATTCGATTGTCCCCAGTCGTGTTCTGTTCACTACAGCAGGATGAAATGCATTGGTACCCCAGATATAGTGAATTTATTTTAGCCCACATGCATTATTTCTTATATATGCATAAAGTTGTAAAATTAATTTTGTCATTTTACATCAATTTGCATCACTCTTCTTAAATTTTTCTAAAAACAAACTACATTGTAGAACTTCATGTCCAAAAAAGTGGCAAGCCTGTTGTGATCCAGTACGTTGTCGATTACGTGGTAATTCCCAGTGCGCTGGTGGTCCATGTTGTGATATTATTAAGAAAGATTCCCTGGAAAATGTAAATCAATCGGCATCTTTTTATTGCAAATTAAAACCTTCTGGAACTATCTGTCGTAATGAATCTGGTACTTGTGATTTACCGGAATATTGTGATGGTCGTAGTCAATGGTGCCCAGCCGACGTATACAAAATTGATGGTCAATTATGTTATACCGATGAAGGTCGTCGTGTAAGTGTTATCATCTTCAGAAAATTCATTATGTTAAGCATATCCGTTCAATTGAAAATATTTATAGGAAGATTGATGACTTATTGTATTTCAGACAGACATAGACGTCACCAACATACAGTCTACCATAGATGTGAGTTGGGCCAAGTTGTCTTACCAGATTAGCACGATAAGACAGGATTAAAAAAGAATTAGCTAAAATAATGTAGTAGCAAGGATAAAATAAAAGGTTATGCCTTAGGAACATGGTATTAAAAGACAAAGTGGCCAGGTATTTATGAGGGAATACTGGAATTCGATATTGAAGGAAAGCTGAAGATTAAATAGTATCTGCGCTGTTGCGAACAGTTTTAGGCCATGCCATTCAACGTTTCCAACTGCTGGTTGCTGTTATCATGCGAACCCCAAACTAATAGTCTGTATCTACCAATATAACTCAGTTCAACTGTCAATGGCTTCATGTACTGATCCTGCATTTTGGCTTGGTCGACTTTGGCTTTCTTTCAACCTGCTCTTACACCAACAAACATTGCACCTCTGGGTAGACGGTGGCTCGACAAATTTGGCACTTATTGGTACACGCTGGTATATATATATATATATATATAAGGCTAACTTTTTATAACCCCTTCCTTCCTTTGTGAAAATCCTTTCCCACCGACCTTTTCATCATTGAATAACCTAAAGCAACATATTTTCCACCCAATGTTGTTTGATTGTGTCATCATGATATCCAAACCAGACCACTATGTCAAGTTAACGTAGTTCTGGTAGACTGAACTATCTCCTCACACTATCATTGGACAGCTTCTTGTCATATTTTAGAACTTTGAAAAAAGTGCTTATCCACAACCCTTTATGGGATTCATATTGAACAGTTTCAGATCTCAAAATAATCACGAATAAATGAAAGCCATACTGATTTTGTATTGAATAACTCACATTTCCAGGCTCAGTTGATTCATATGTCATATCACAATCAAAATTCGATGTCCTAAATAAGTTGACAGGTTTCATTATCCAGTTATCTGACGCCCACAAGTTAAACTATTGATAACGTCATCTGTACCAAGAAGATAACTAAATAATCTCTTGAAACTGCGAATATTCAGGCGATTGTTTTGTTTTAGTTTTATATCACCCAAGGTATGTTGTGTACACCGTAGATGTGACCGAATCCAAATTTTTTTTGTCACATTATGGCTAACAGGTTATCATCGTATTATTGGTTACGCTTCTTGTTTTTTTCTTTTCAGTTATTCCCTATCTTATGCTATTGATTTATATCTGTAGTTATTTTCGTATTTAAATGACTTTTCTGACCACTTATTTCTATGATTGAAGAGAGTCATTAATAAACTGTAGTGATTGATTATTCTAGTAGTCGGTTTTATTTTGCAAGGTAGTTGATTAGTTAAATTACAAACCTTTTATAATGAACTAATATCATAGTAAACATTCGAAAAGTAATGCTTTTTAAATTTTAGAACTCGTGTTTCTGACTAATCTTATTTAAACAATCATTGAAAACCAGGATCAACTGGACAGTTGCTTCATCCTAGTGTGAAATCCATTAACAGTAGGTGTCGATGACCCTACCGGGGATTGAACCCTGGACCTTTAGGCCTCGTAATGAGCACTTAAATAACCTTTGAACCATTTGGGTAGCGTCTTAATGATTCATATTTTTAACTTTAGTCAACTTGTCATATTACACAACCATATTTTCAAAACTCTTTCACTCGTCAACGTGTCTGAACTCCATTGGTTTCAGTTTCTCACTAGAACTCTAGGAATTACCATTGGGAATTAGTAATATGAATGTGACTATTTTTTATATAATGAATTTGTTTAGGTTAGATTGTTGACCTCATTTATGTATTACACAAATTCTGGTGATCTACAACACTTGAATCATTACATAAAATATTAAAAAATAAACTTATAATTAATGAAATCCCTTATCACTTAGAATTTTGTCAGTGAACCGATAAATTCTAAAAATATAATGAATATATGTTTTGTTTTATGACAATCAATATACTTTGCATACACATGAAATATGGTCAACCTGTATCGACATACACGTACACACGCGCATTTAATAGTAAATGAGATAGTACAAAAAGTGTTTTATATGATAAACATGGAAAAGAAATAAGGGTTTTTCACTTTCTCTATATGTATCTATCTACCTATTTCTCTATCTACTCCTTTGTTCACTAGTTATTTACTAATGTTTACTAAATATCTGATTGTATGAATAAATAAAGGCATCAACCATGTATTTTTCCAAAATGTGTATTGTCTTTTATTCTGAATAGATTTTAACAGATTGTTAGTCGTTAATGAAAATTATTACTCTGATTATTATATTACTTAATTAATGACATGTAAAACTTGTCATAGTGATGTGCTTTAATTTTATGACTGACTTTAAATACAAGAAATTATTTTAGACAATATGCATATTACTAGGTCAGACTTGATACATTTTAGTGTGAGAAAAAATCAACATTTCAACTAAGTAACTGCTAGAATATGGTGTGACTGTGTGTGGAGACTGAAATTAGCCATAAACAGGACATTTTATGCAGCTCAACTTGTCATCATTGAAAAGACAAGGTCAATGTTTCACCAAAAACCTAAACAGCGCATAAGCGATTGTGTCACATCCCATTGTGTATATCAATTTACATGTATGTGCGGAAACACGTACATAGGGAGGAGCAATCGTGATCTGCAATTAAGGGTGACGGAACACATACCTAAATGGCTGCAGAACCAAATGAATTCCAATGGTCAACTAAGATCACAGGATAGACAAACATCTTCCTCCATTGCGAAACATTTGGTTGAAACTGGCCATAAGGTTGACATCAAGTCAGCGTTTGTAGTGTTGTACAAAAGCCTTCAAGGACGTATACTAAGGTTTTTTGAAGCCTTGGCTATACGGAAATTGAAACCCCCTTTATGTGTTCAAAAGCAATTTGTTCTTACCCTTAACCTACCCTGGTAATGCTGATTTATTATCCAGAGCAGTCATCACATTGTTTTTGTGTACTTTATTTATTTTCTTACCTTAACCTGTCTAGTTGACCTTTTAATTTTCATATTAAAAAAATGTCTTAACAAGTATATGTGTGATCAGATTGTTCGAAATGTATTGTATATCACATAATTCTGATAAACTTCGTCTTCTCATTGCATTATCGAAATTTATCAAAGGGACTAATTGTTTTAACTGAGTTCGCTAATTTCATATCTGATCAAGGGAATCCACACCCAATCAAATTTATATGTAGATTTGATTGAGTAGTTCCGTACAGCTTAAAACTTCACTTTATAATTCGCTACCAGTTATTCTCACTTGTTCCACCATCAAAAAACAATTGTTTCTACCTTTCAGATAAATCATTTATTTTCCTTTCAATGTATTCATGAATAAATCATTAGTAACGAAAGGAAACAACAATAAGTATTTTGCTCACAAAAAAATTAATCAAATAATTAATGATGTCGTTATGATCAATAGGTTGGAAACTTTCTGGCAAATCGAGTCATATGATATCGTGAATTGGTTGACATTGTACTGTGGGACACTAACTTACTGATTCTAATAATTCAGCGTTCTTCTCGAGATCTGAATAATCTGAATTCGATTCTTTAAGGGATCGTGCAACCTCAGTGCTTGATAGTAATGTCTCCTATACTGGGACGAAACAGCTATCCATCGCTCTCTAGTTCTCAATCATACCCCAACTAGGATCACTACAACTGAAGTAACCTGCAGATTTAAGTAATCTTCGGAAAACCCCTTTAAATAAACTAAATTTTGTTAATCATTTCAATAAACATAGATTATTAGACAGGAGTAATAATAATATTCTATTGTAAATGGAGCCAATATAAATTATTGAATTTGTTTACACTTTTTACCGATTGTTATTATTACTATTACTATTATTATTGTAATTCTTACAATTGAACACTGAAAGATACTTTCATCTTGTTGCCTTCAACATGAAATTATAAATACATCTCGACTGTTGCCACTACTGCTGAAATAAATACGTATTTATAATCATTTGTAATTATATTTATTTCCATTTTGATCATGTTAGTGTTGTTTTTATTATTATTATTATTGTTACAAATGAATGAAACAATTTAGATGAATGTAAACAGGAATTAATCTTTTTTGAAATCACTCACTGAATCATTTTAAATATGAATAAACATGTGTTTGAATATTAGACTCTAATCATTGGGATCATACACAGGTGTTTCAATACTCTAATGTTAAATAATCATGTACCGAAAGGTATTGCAAAATATATAATACTGAGATAAGATGGTGGTTAGAGATAGTCAACAGGAAACCCTGGACCTTGGTTTCGTGCTACTTGGCACTCGTCAGCAAGGAACTGATACTCCCTCAGGGATTCGACCTCGTGACATCCAGCTTCACAGTGAGAGACGTTACCACAGAGCTATCCGGGCCACGACTGACCTTCTCTCGAGTCACCTAGACTGGTGGCCACATTGCAACGTGATCGATAGGATTTAGTCTGCACTAAGAAGGACCTGACATACATAACATTGATCACCATCCAGTGATCAATCAATTGTAAATATATAATACTTTATGTACAAACTCACTCACTCTTCAAATGATTAATGCAATGCAAATGACACAGTAAGTGACAAGTTGTCAACACATGAAATTACTAAATTTTATTATTAAGTCTAGGTCATTTTTTAAAAAATTGAGACAATAAATCAATCATTAGAGCAGTTAACACAAACGCTACAATAAAAAAATGACTCATGAGGATAAAGAGATCGAATAAATGTGATTATAGGAGAAGTTGGAAATAAAAATGACAAACTAAGTTTGCCTGTCAGTTACATTGTATACGCATAGGAAATCAGGGTAAATAGTATGTGGTCGCAACTGGAAATCTACATTTTATGCGTCTTAGGTAGTGTCCATGTGGTGTTGTCCGCACTTGGGATAATTTAGTATTATTGTTTAAGGTTTGACTTATCAGACTGATTACACAAATTTTGCATTGAGAGGGTTAATTTAAAGAATAGTGTTGGTATTATCAAACTAGTTATAAACAGTTTCCTAATGTTGTGTATCTTATGAATATAACTACCACTTACTTGGTATACATATTATTTTACCATATTATAAAATGGATGGTCTATGTTCCGTCTTAAATATGATCATTTCTCTGAACTTCCCGTAAATGTATATCCTATTTATCTCCATAAATTATTGGCATTATATTTAAACTATTCATTTCTTAATGGCCTTAATAATTTACTGTACGACTGAGTGCCCATAGTTTTCACAATTAACACGAACTTAAACTTTAGTGTTTAATCGTTTCATTCGTTATTGGATCAACTGAGTGTAAAAGCCTATCTTTATTATTATGTTATTTGCCATGTTTTTACTCGTTCTATCTTGCTGTTATTGATCGATTTAAATTCTATGGTGTTCTTGTTGAACTTTCGAAGAATTTCTAAACAAAAAATTGCTGGGGATGCTAGATCTCCAGAAATTACTTGTTAAACTTATCGTTTCTATAATTTTGTTTTAGAAATCTGAATTTCTCATTTTCGCACCAAAAGCGCCCATTTTTACAATCAGCCCATGTTTTCCACCTGTAACGACCCTAAATTTCATTGGTCTGTTTTCTCTTTCACCACGCTATTTTGTGACGTTTTTCAACGACATTGTTGTGTTGTATATATACATATGAGTTGTGTGCTTGTTCTGGTTATGGAGATTTATAAAGATTTGATCGTAGTGTTAGACATCTCAAGCATAAGCACCTACAGCTCCTCTCAAGGGTCTAACTCACAACATTCAGCCTTCGCTGAGGACCCTCAAACATTAAATCACTAAATCGACATCCAATGATACATATCTCCAATTCCAATCAATTTATAATATAATGCGACAATCGTCCAATATCATTGTTGATTACTGTTTCACTTGTAATATATCTGAACTTCACCGGTCACAACTTCTTACTTAAAGTTCAACATCTCGTCTCATAGTAAGCAAAGTAATATATTATCGACGTATAGATTCTATAAAATTTATCTGATTAGTGTTATACCGTGTCGGTGCTCTCCGTTTTTTAATGTTCCAGCTGACGTCAATCTCTGGCAAATTGCGTACTACAAATTTAACCATAAATGTTAAACTAGATGTGTTTGTTATGTGACATCTTTTATGGTTCACTTCTCTATATAAATGAAAAGAGGCAACAACAGTTGTCATAACAAGGATGATAACAGTAATATAATCTCAGTAGCACAAACACCAACTGACTTGTGTCCTAATTTTATTCTTTTTCTCTAGTTATGTTTATCTCCCCGATAATTATCCTGATCGATGGTTAAACTATTTTGTACTTTAAGCATTAAAAATAAAGGTGTACTCCCTGCTGATACACAATAAATGGTCATATCAGTGCTAACTTTTCATATCAATTAGTTTATGCTGTTTGCAGAACTTTGTTTTTTTTTAGGGTTTTTTTAAATAAAGCAAAATATTTAAAACTAACCAGTCAGTCGATCATTTATTTGTTTATGTATGTTTTTCCTAGTCTCCTGTGTTAAAATTTATTCTCTAAGAGTTAGGCATTAATTGTTTAGCGATTAGACTGCTCAAATTTTAACATATATCGCTAATTTGAACCTTACTATACTCTTCTCGGTTTCTTCAACCGAATAATAGTAACAGTAGCCATCACACAAACAGTATACCTTAAAGCCCTCCAATTGTAGGGAAAAACGTTTCGTAAATAAGTTACCTTAATAAAGCATTAATATATTTTATTTGAAAGTTAGGCAATTTAATAAACCAGTGATTGGTAACTCCGTCTCAGAGACAAGTAGAGTACCTAATTTTAACGGAGTTTGATCGAAAAGTGCAGGGTCGGTATTTATTAGAATATATCACTTCAACTAGTCACAGTTTGACATGAAGGCCTGTCCGAACTTTTAGCCCACTATTTTTCAAGATGTATATTCATTCCCATTAAATTTCTTATTTTAGATCTGTTTCAATTATTTATTATATATGTCGACCAATCTTACTTACACACTTACATATAACCTATCCGGAGTTTAATTACTGCGATACTCAAGAAGTGTCATGAAGTTGGTTGGTAGATTTTACTACTCTACTTTCTCTCTCTCTTAGAGAAACAATAGGCGATCGCTACAACATTCATGCATCAAATGTATTCAGCAGTAAAAAGAAATGTTACGAAAAAACACTGATCGTAAACGTTTACAGATGAACATAACTGGCAGCTATCTACTGTTTGAAATGTTTTTGTAAATATGCTTTAAATATTCATATGTTGAATGCTTAGAAAATACGAGTTTTATTGCCATAATATATCTGTCTGATCAATGTTTTTAGGTTCTATTCTAGAATGGAACAAATATCCAGTACTTTCTCACTTTCAGTAGGTTTTCCAGGTGACGTCAGTCGGTGACAAAACACTTGTATTTTCCAATCGAATTGATCTCTAAAAACAACAGACGTCTAGTTATATGTATATATTGATAACTAGATGTGTATATGTCCATATAGTCCCTATTGGCATGCTGTTTATCTTAAAATACATCGGAATCACGTTGTACATTTGCATATTTCTAACGTTTTCTCTCAAATATTATATTTTTCAGAATTCCCTATTCATCAAAAGTGTTTTAGTCATTATGTGTATGAATATAATTCTGTTTGCTATTTCTTTTAATCACCATCGCAAAAAAATGGGTGATGTGTTTGATTAAAAACTAAACTAAGACCAGAAATCCAAACAGATTTCATCATAAATCTTAGTGGGTAATTGAATATATTTATTACTAGAAACGCTGTTGCAAATAAGTTCATTAACATACCTTGCATTTTCATAGTTGAAATCACGAGTCAATTGAAGCTAGACGACCATGGAAAACCTGGAAGCACTGGACGGCCAACTCGTCTTATTGTGGGACTCCTCAGCAGTGCGTTTCCACGATCGCACCTCGTGAGATTCGAACCTAGGACCTACCAGGGCACTTAACCGATAGACCACCGATCCGGCATCCGATGGTGTTAATGTCTAACTTCAACTGACTCGTGATTTCAACTGTGAAAATACTGAAATCTCCATAAAACCCCTTCTGATTATACTTTGCATTTTTGAGTTGTTTGAACAATGAGATTAAAATCAAAGTGGTTATTCATTAGAATCATACTTCAAAAAAAGCTTTTCTTTCTGTAACCTTTGATTACGAGTACGGCATTGGAGAAACTGTGGAAAATTCCTTAATTACGGTCCCTAGTCTCACTGACTAATCAAAATCCCTACGAAAAAGTGCACAAACAATCAGATTCCTGTTAGAATAAGTGTCAGTCAGCCAGTTACCACGTAGAATAAGTGTGATGCTATAAATAGCTGTACGAAATACAGTGATAAAATTAGTTTGTAGAAATCCATTAGTTTTATGACGGATGTTCCTTTCTACATGAAATACACAAATAATCGGTTTTAATTGACCGTTAGATATTATTTGGTTTAAAAACAAGATAACATCAAAATGAATAAGAGTCAGTTCATTTTTATAAGATTTCGTTAGTTATTCGTCCGACTAATCATGTAAATTTTCTGTATGATTTTAATTTCGCACAAATTAGTGAAAGGTCAATGTTTTGACAGAAAACTATTAGGTAAAAAAACTGAGTTACACAGTAAAAATAGATGTTTGTTAACAATTTTGTTGGCGAGGTCTCATTCTCTGAACTGCATGTTTTAATTGTTAAACTTTCATTGTTCTTCTGAATAACATCATTAGCGCATACTTCAGGCAGAAATGAGCCATTCAAATTTCTGCACATGTAACTCACAGCTTATGCTGTAGACTGTAAGTGTGATTGGTTGTTAATAATCTATATCCTGTCATTGAATATTTATTTTGATTGTCTCCCTCTTTGACCTGGTTCTTAATCATATATTTATCTGTGATATCTCCAATTGGTTCATGAGTTGGGTCAATTTCAACGTGTCTATTGACTGTTGATTGATCTTAGTCCCAAGCTTTTAGAAATTTTCTGTTCTTCACTTTATCTGAAATCTCAATATTTTCTCAGTCGAGTGTGTATCCAATATTGTCCTTTACTGTGCATAAGATTGATTCTAATGAATTTGTCGGTTTATACGCAATACCTTTTCCGGATTCCATCAATAATCTTGTTGTAATTTCTGATCTGTTCTTTATATATCATAGGATAATCCGTGTGTCGTTTTTTTATATTTCATTTCGTTTTTCGCTGATGGGTTCGATCGGTATTTTTTTAGTTGGTTGGGTAGCCATCATTTAGAAAAGCAATCATCAAGTATTTTTCCGTGCAACGTGTTTTCGCTCTTCAGGATAGATTTTGTTCTCAGGTGATTTTATTAGTCATTGGGTTGTTGCTACTGTAGATTGTAGTGATGAAAGTTCTATAGGGTGATAACCATAACTCGGAATATTATCTGCACCAATAACACGTAAACTTGACTTTTTTCCTTTACTACGAAGAATCATTTGAGGTGTGAGCATTAATTATTTAGATAAAAGATGTTGTTTCACCGTTATTTTACTTTTTCTTATTGTTAATGGTTTTTTAAATTATCCAGCGTTTCCTTATGGGCTGATAATTCATCTTAGGCCAATATTTATTCTCTTTTCTACTCTACAAATCTAACCGTCGTCATTATGAAATAATTTCCAGAAGAAATTCTCCTTGAAATCAATCGATGCATCACTATTGTTATCATTCTTATCATATGATTGTTTCTGAGTGTAAATTGGTTGCTATCTTCTTTTCTTTTAAGCATCTTAGCCTCCAATTAATCTATTTTTAGTATTGTAGTAGTGAAATAACATTTCACTACACCTTTACCTTGTTTACCGAAAAATCTACGTTACACCTAATGCATGGACTGACAAAATGTTAACAAAGTATTTGAGATTTCTCCTTCGTCATTACTCATTCATTATTCCAGAAGCACACAACGTTTGATTTTTTTAAAGAGAATTTGTAATTATTTTCTGTCGATTTTTTTTCATTATTAAAGGCCCATTGTATTCGTGGTGGTTGTCGTGAAGCAGATGGTTGGTGTCGTGTATTATGGGGTAAAACTGCCAGACTTGCTGATAAACATTGCTTTTATGAAAATGAAGTAAAGAGTAGAAAGTCTAATGTCGATTCTGTAGCAAATTGTGGCGTACACCGACCATTATCTAAAAATCGATGGGAAGAAGTGAAAACATGGACAGGAATAGCTTGTGAAACATGGTAATTTTTGTAGTTCATATTCTTTTTTTTCTTGTAATTCATTATTCTCGAATTGATTTTATTGTTATTTTAGGGGTAGATTGGTCTTAATTAATAAATTTCAGTTAGAAATTTAGGGTAAATTCATAGGTCCTTTATTCCTACGTATAAAATCCAGGACGCACATTTCGTTCTGTTTGGTACTCTTCGGCTGGATGTACCTGTACCCTAGAGCTGTTATTCGTTCCGGGACTTGAATCCGGTACCTTTCGCTTCAAACGCCATCGCGTTAAAATGCTTGTGACTTACTGACAACCGCACAGGATCCACATATACCAAAAGAGACTGATCAATTTGAATGATAAACATCAATGTGAAGATTCATGCAACCAATATATTATGAATTAAAATGTAATCTGATTGATTAATAAATACATTCATCGAATTGCTTAGATAGATGACATGTAAAGTGTGTTGTATACCCTATTCTTCATTTAACAGGGTGTACCATTCAATCGAACTTCGATTGATGAGGGCTATTTATGTTTGTTAGGGATGTTCATTTTCTTTTCTAACATGGATTAAGATTTTATTGGGTATGAAATAGATGTTAGAATATTCTGTAAAGGTATGAGAGTATGTGGACGAGCTTAACAGGCTCTTAAAATGACGGCGTGATTTCGAAGTCACTTTTCAACCAATAGCCAGAGTGTTTGTGTCGACCAAACTATAACACCACAGAAGGAATTAAATCTATTAGAGTTTAATGGTCAGGTATTTATCAATAGAATCAAGGGTTGAGGGTTAGAACTCTCATCGTAAATCGACATCAGTTATTATGAAAACATACGCTGTAGCCATATGGATTAGTGAATTTCAACCAGGAATTTAAGAGGCCTTATATGATTAGTTCTTTTATTAAATGCAATGCCAATAGGTTAAGGTTTGTTTCAAGATTATGGGTTTAGTGTCAAAATTTAGGCTTAGTGCCGACTTCTCTGTTCTGTATAATCTCAATAGACAGAATCAATTATTTGATACGTTTAACAATACTAATTTTGCTTTTTAGTTGCAAAGAATCACTTTTCGTTATCATTTTAAACATTCTAAACAGTACACGAAAGTATTTCTACGTCTTGTTATCCATAATTTTTCAATTTCACACAAAAACCTAGAAGTCATGTTCTCGATTGTGATTAATTTGCCTATGGAGTATACTCGGACCGATAAAAATCATCTATCTTTGAATTCCGTGTTTAAACTAGAAAGTAAGCTTTTGGACTCTAATTGGCCCACCCCTTTGGCGGAAATATTCTTTACAGAAAGAAGCGTTAATAACCTCTGTGCTAGTCAAATAAAAAAAATGGTAGTGAATTGTTTTTTTATTAACTGTTTGTATCCAAAACCATGAGTCATACCAATTTGTCTATATCCACGTTGTTTCCTTAGTTTTGCAATAATATACGTGTAAATCATTGAGACTATATTGTTGTGAGAATACTATTAGTATAAAGGTCACCAGATGAAACTTTCAATATGTATCTTGACATTCTGTGTACTGCTACCAGTTCAAGTTTTGTATTCGAAGAAATTCAAGGCGTGAAATCCTGAAAAACTTGATGAATTAATTACGCCCTTTTTTGTTTAGGCTGATATATATGTTAAATCACTGTTGGCATTACCGTACAGTATCAATAAGTGATATCGTCGCAAAAATTCTCCGTTAAATAGTATTCACTTCATATTTAATGATTATTTTAGCTTATTTCATTTCTCTACCAAGTTAGAGAATTTTTCAAAAGAAATAGTTTTTCTTTTCGTTCAGGCATGATACATCCTGTGGACGATTATGGTGTCATCATCAAAATGAAAAAGCTATGCTTCTTGGTTGGATTCAGTCACAAACACGTGTTATTCACTCATCTGGTCGATCATGTTCTGCACTAGTTTATGATCCAGTTTGGCCAGCTTCAGATACTGCCACTTGGGACGTGAATAACTTAGTTCAAATTAATGCGAATGGTGCAGGTGTTGGACTTTATTCAGCAAATACGCAAGATGCTGGCATGGTTCCTGATGGGACACCTTGTTCTCGAGGCGTAAGTTTAATAACGTTATAATAATATCTTTAAAAATACAATTGCTAAAATTAATTGTAGTTATCCATGGATTTCTAAATTTAATTGTTTGAATTTCATTGATTCAAAAGTCAACCTTTGTTGTGTAACATCACTGACCTTCGGGTTCGGGTGCCCACACGAAAAAATGGACTTTATCTTGAATGAGTGGAAAAAACAAACTCCTTAAATTGCTTAACTAACTGATTATTTCACATTCGAGTTTCACTGATATATATATATATATATATATATATATCCTTATACTAATCGATAATCCTCTTCTGATCCTATTAAGTTGGGTTTTTTTCCAAATTATTTTCTCATCCACACTTTGATTGATGATACAGTTAAAAACTTATTAAGTTCAACATTCGAATAATAATATGATCATATCTTATTGCTTAGTTTCTCAGAAATATTGACCAAATATCTCATTCTTTTCTTTTTTTAGTTTTGCTATAATGGTTCTTGTAAATCAATCGATATTGTTCGTCCTCTGTATTCGTGCTATTGCAATGGTCATGGCGTAAGTTTATTGTTAGTTAAATATTACTCCTTTTTTTAAAAAAATATAATGTATTATGGATCATTGCTTGTAGATAAATTAACTCAATATTGAAATTCATTATTATTAGTAATAATATAATTTTCATAGTTGAAATCATGAGTCAATTGAAGCTAGACCACCAAGGAAAACCTGGAAGCACTGGACCACCAACTCGTCCTATTGTGGGACTCCTCGGCAGTGCGCATCCACTATCTCGCCTCGCGACATTCGAACCTAGAACCTACCAGTCTCGCGCCAGAGCACTTAAACAGATATTATTGTGATTATTTTAAAATTTTCTTTATTCATACAAAAATATTCGCTATCCTGTAGACAAAGAAACGAAATCCAAAAAATATTATTTCACATTGGACTAAGCAAAAAACACCATGTAATCATTTTTTTCTCGTGATATGTATATCGGGCAAAAGACACTAGGGTTACATGGGATGCAGGCACATACAATCAGCCTATGAGCCTCAAGTAGGACGAAACATTCGTTCTTAATTTCACAGCTAACCACAATTTTTCAATTACATAAAGCTCATGATATCCACGTTTCAAAATATTCAAGTAGGAAAAGCCGAATGAGCAGTAATTTTTCATTATCTAACAACGATTGCGGTCTGTTCCACTCGTGGAGCATAGGCCGCCAACCAGGATTGTCTTGCCAACTCTGTCTTAGGCTCTCCTCACCAGTTGTCTCCAATCTTTATTCATTCTTTTAATTTCTGCCTCCATGGTCTCAAAGTACACGAACAACGCTTCGTAGACATCTGTGATTGAATGCCAGTAACCTACGATTATCCTCCATTCTAAATGGCATTTTTCAAATTAATAAAGTAAAACGGAACGAACTGCTACACAACAAACTCCCTCCTTTGGTCGGGAGACGTATTTCTCGCCTACGCCACAAGTGACGCAAGTTGACAAAAGCCAATAGTCTTCTGTATTGGTCCCGAGATTTTATCAGACAACAGACCATCAGTACTGACGAGACTCCCAAGATAAGTAAATTGATGGATGTGTTCAACTACTCCATTCTGTGTCATTAATTCAAGTGACAACGTGAACCAATAGTGAAGTAATACTTTACATTTTGAATGAGAGAATCATATCCCAAACATGCTTCGATTGTTGCTTAAGGTGGTCAGAAGACTCTGTATTTTGTCAGCTTTGTCATCAAACAGAATCACTTCATCTGTGCATTCCAAGTCAACTATTGAACCGCCTTGTAGAAAATCAATCCCTGAAAAGTCGGACGAGGAGAGTGTTATCTCTAAAAGCACATCTATGACAAAGTTAAATAAAAATGGGAAAAGCGGAAGACCCTGACGAACACCACTTGAAGTAACGGATGATGATAGCAGTTCACCATAAACTCTGACTCCACCAGCAGTGTTCGAGTAGAACCTGTACACGGTTAATGTGCTTCTCCGGCACACCATTCAGTGACAGACACTGACACAGAACCTCACGACCAACAGGGTTGAACGCCGCCTTAAGCTCAAGGAATCCACTTGTAACTGGGGGCCGAAAAGTATGTCTATGTCCCAGAACCTCCCAGAAGATGAATATTTGGTTTATACACCCACGTCTAGGTCTGAAACCAGACTAGTTTTCTCAGACAGGCTCTTCATGAGTTCTAGTTAGTTGCCGAAATGTTACTGAGGCCAAACACGTAAAAGATTCACGTCTTCCAGAGTTTCTCCATCAAGTTTAATTTGGTTGATGTTCTCCATTTTGCATTTCAGTATATTGCTTTTTCCCTTATGTATGTTGAAGCCTACTGCTGTAAAAGCTGCTGCTATACTGGTTGTCTTGACCTGGATATGTTCGTGTGTATGGGATAGAAGTGTTGAGACATCTGTCAAGTCCAAATCGTCTAGTTGCATCCAAGATGTCCATTGTACTCCGTGCTTCGCCTCAGATGTCCAGGTCTTCATAATCCAATCAACCACTGGAAGAAAGAGAAAGGAGGAGAAAAAGTAGTCTTGTCTGACTCCGGTCCTCACTTCGAATGCAACTGTCAGCTGTCCTCCATGCACCATTTGCAGTGTAGTCCGTCGTATGAATTCCAGATGATATTGGTGACTTTCTCAGGTGCACCGTAAAATCAAAGAAGTTTCCATAAAGTCCTCCTATCCACACTGACAAATGCTTTCTCATAGTCATAGAAGTCGGTGTATGGTGACGAGTTCCATCCAATTGATTGCCCAACGATGATCCTTAGTGTCTCAATATGATCTGTGTACAACCGATCCTTACGGGATCCGGACTGTTGATCTCGAAGCTGGGTGTCTACTGAATCTTTCATCCGGTTTAGCAACACTGATGAAAACACTTAATTTATGTGTTTATATTATATTAGGGAATTTCGATACCATTTATTCTATTGTTCGATGGCTGTAAGCAGTTGGTAGGGATCCATAGACCTTAGTTTCATGCTGGTCGCCATTCGTTAACAAGACATGCATACAACCTTGAGAGAATCATTAGGGATTCATTTAGTTTCACGGTCCTTAGGCGTTACTATTGAGCGATTTCGTCTGCATTTTCACCGATAAAATTCCGTTGGTACTAATGATCAAGCAAACATGACGCACTAGTCATATCTTAGTGATCAGTCAATGTTCGTGTTTTATTTACTATTCTAGTATCGATCACTTTGCTTCTTTATTAATCTTTTACCACTGAGTTGTGTGTTTAAATTCCTCTGCTTTTTTAATTTCCAAATACCTTTATTACAGATTTGTAATAATTTAGGACATTGTCATTGTTCACCCGGTTATAAACCGCCTTACTGTGAAGAAGACGGAAATGGTGGCAGTGTAGACAGTGGACCACCTCCAATAAGTAGTAAGTTTATTAGTTCAAAAAAACGTTAATATTAATCTGAAGGAAAAAAACTAATCCGTTTTTCATTTCGTCCAGCGTTAACTGAAAATAGTTCGTAATTTTTAAAAAACACTAACAACGACAAACTTGTGAAAAATGAAATATTTTGTCAGTTGTTTAACTAGACAACAGATATTTAAGTGAAGACAAACAACCCATAATTATCAATTAACCGGTCACTTGTCAACAGCATAAAATTAAAATAAGTGTCCACATCAACTTGCTTTACCACTGATGCTCAGTCAGTCTGGTTATTTACTCTAAAGAAGTGGCTTACATTAAGTCACGAAACGTCAAAAACACAATTTTCTAATCGTTGGGATATCCCAAAAATATATTTATAATTCATCTGACTGTCTAGAGTTAGTATAAATCCTTGGCGGTCTAACTTCAATTGACTCATGATTTCAAATATGAAAATACTGAAATCTCCACAAAACCCGTTCCGATTAGTATAAATCGTCCATTTTCGCAATGTCTTGAGTAGAATGCAGTAAACTTTAATACGTTTGAATAATGATCATTTTGAGGTTTCAAACAATTATGCATCAGAATGCCGAGCAAGTAAAACAAAATTGTAACTCGCCGGAAACTTAGTTTTCACTGTAGTTTAATCTTTGTATGCATTAACACAAATAATTGATGATATACTGTCTAACTACTTGCGTCCATTTAAGTAGCTAAAATGATATTGAAAAAACATTGTGGAGTTTAGTGACTGTATGTGGTTATCTATATTAGACACTGCTTAATAGATAAAGTACTAAACTTCTTTCAAGAAATCAAAAGCTTTTAATTTCTCTCTATTCAGTTGTTTTTGAGAAACGAAGTAGTATCATTAGACTGTGGTAATAGTGTAGACCTCATATTGGCAAATGTGATTTTCTTGGACAATAAAAATACTTGATATAAATTAAAGGAACTAAACAGCACAATTCTCCAACCTTAATTTAGCAACTTTGTCATAATACACTTACATTAATTGTTGATTAGTGTGAAAATTGAGCACCTACCGATTTTATGAAATCACTTATATATCCACCATCTAAACTCATCTTACATATTTATTTTCTTTTTACTATCAAGGGATCAAGGATAATACATTACTTGTTGTGATATGCATCCTTTTCTTTGTGATTTTACCTATTATTGGATTTGGAGTATATTATGTATTTATACGTTCTGGTAGATGTTTATTGAGTACATCAAAGGAGTTTATTTATACAAGTAGTGGTTTACGTAAACCATTTGATAAAAATTGTACAGAATGCTTTTGCCAACTATTCAGGTAATTTTTCTGTTTACTTATCCAATAGTGTTATTCCTCTGACTAATAATTAGTGGACTCAATCAGTTATAATCAACATAGAGCCTGGCACAAATGTGTTAACCTTAGTTGTTCCCATACCGTATCAACGCGGCTAGGTAAATTTGACAGAAAGAATAGAACAAAATCTAAATAATAGTTGTATCAATGATAATGAGAAAGACTAAGCATCAGAAAATACTGTTCAAAAGGAAGGGATGAATTCTAGAGGTGAAAAATATGAAATGATAGTGATAGTCAGAAATGAAAGTAAGATAAACCCAACCAGGTAGTCGACACCTATAGGTACGGCTCAGTTCAATGTTCAAAGACTTCATAGATCTATCTCGTGTCTTAGTTTTTCTACCTATAGTTTTCCTACAAACCCATTCCTAGGCTAGCCAACTTGACGCTTATAGCTAGGTGTTGACGGGTGATGTGTAGCACATGTGACAGTTACCTTTTTCGATGAAGGATATTGGCCTCATCAACTCATTCACCTTATTTGAAAGCCTTCACATAACAACTAAAAAATAATTCCTGTAAAATTTGGGACTGATATTGCATGGATAACTATTAGAAATCACAGTTTGTCGGACAGATTTTTCGTCGGGATTCCGAGAAAGTACGCACTGATGAACCCATCAGGGGTCGTTCTCATGACCTTTCATATATAACACTCCCCACACTACCATGCAATTCTGAGTTATAACACATTTCCAACGTCAGTGAATTCACTTTAGTGCATAAACTTTATTCATGCATACTTGAATATTATATTCTACTGTTGTTGCTTTAAATAACTACTTTAGTATTCCTTTTTGTATATTTGAAAAAAAAATATTTTCCAGTTTCCTAGCATCTTTCACAGAACTATTCACAAGATCTATTCGTACAACAGTAATCGATGGTAGTAATACAGTCACTGTATCAAGTAATCATCATAACAAATAATTGTTTAGTAGGGTTAATTTTCATTTATTCAGATAAACAATGTTTGTATTTTAGTGAATATACAAGAATAACTTATTCTATAAACATTTTTCTTTCTGTTCATCATTCATGATTTGCATGCTGAAATAATTCACCAATGAATTTATTTTCTCCATTCATTCATTGATAATTGATTATATATGTATAAAATTCCTTCTCATTCCTTTTTAGAAATCCACTTTGAAAAATTACTCTTTCATAACGATTTTTCTGCTAGACAAAATTTTTGTATCTACACAATTTTCCGATAGAGTTATTCAGTAAATTGTAATCAACTTAGGACCTAGAACAAACGTACGTAAGCTCAAGTTGCCATATCATAATAACAGCAAGATGAATAGCAAAAAGGATCGGAATAATGTACCAATAATAATGAAAAAGACTGAAAATTGGTTTTGGGAAGGTGTGTATGAAGCAATATTAAGACTTAAAATCTAGAGAAAGATAAAGAATGCTTGAAGTTGTGTCGTTGTGATTGCCTCTAATGTGACCAAAAGTACGTAGATTGGGTAGGGTCTGAATACTTCGAAGCTATACGTTGATCATTAAACCATCGTTTAGGTACTTCCTTATTTCTCATTAGCATACAACAAACATAGGAAAACAGAAAACAGTGTTGATCGAATCAGTTTTTTTAGGGTTCCAGTTTGAAAAGAAACCTATTTTTCCTTTGTTACACTTAAAAATATAAGAAACTTTAAAAAATTTTAGTTTCATTTTGCCATTTTAACTATAAACCAGTGATAAATATATTATTATCAAATATAAAACACATTTTATAATTAGACAACATATAACTTCCAACCGAGAGATAAACAAATAGTTGAAAGAGTGAGTCAATTGAAGCTAGATCATCATGGAAAACAATGGACGGCCGTTTCGTCCTATTATGGGAC